>NW_016940511.1:0-689 GCF_001483705.2 Eufriesea mexicana | reverse complement strand
GTGGGGATGGGTTTGGCAAAGTTTGGCCAGGGTAGCCTTACATTCTGATCTGTACACAGCTATGCGGCTGATTTTTGGCAAAGTTTGGCCAGGGTAGCCTTACATTCTGATCTGTACACAGCTATTCGGCTGATTTCCCTCTCTACTGTGCTCTATTATGCCCTGCATGGCGCTGGCAATGACAGGGGTAGCGGTCTCAGCACGTTATGTTGAGTTAGGCTATGTTTAGCTATGTTCCGTTGGCATGGGTTAGGCTTGGGCAGCTTTGACTTTTCTTATATACACTGCGATTCTATGGATTTCTGCGTTCTACTCTGGGCTAACGTGTCCTGCTTGGCTCTGGAGAGGCCCACGATATTGGTCGCGGTTGAGTTATGTTACTTTCGGTTATGTTACTGTTGGCTATGCTAGGAGAAGACACCTTTGACTTTAGTGCTATAGTCTGATATTAGGTGGATTTCTGCGTCCTACGGTGTCCTAATATCTTCAGCTTGGATCCGGGAAGGCCTGCAATGTTTGCCTAGGCACTTTATGTTTGGTCAGGTTACGTTCGGTTAGACTGGGTCTGGATAAGCTTGGGCAGGATAGCTTTAACATTTCTGCTGAACAACGCTATACGCTGGATTTGTTCGCCCTACTGCCCTCTAGTATGCCCTTTTTGGCTCTGGAAATGGCAGCAATAGCGGTCT
>NW_016940510.1:0-439 GCF_001483705.2 Eufriesea mexicana | reverse complement strand
GCAAGAAAGTTAGGTCACCACGATATTTGTCGAAAATGTCAATAAAATTGAACTTTCCAGCCATATTCTGCAGCATTGCAATGGTTATAGCAATCCGAAGGGATCCTTCATGCTTATCAATGCAAGGAAGTTAGTTCACAACGAAATTAGTTGAAAATGACAATAAAATTGAACTTTCCAGCCATATTCTGCAGCATTGCAATGGTTATAGCAATCCGAAGGGATCCTTCATGCTTATCAATGCAAGGAAGTTAGCTAACTACGATATTAGTCGAAAATGACAATAAAATTGCACCTTCCAGCCAGATTCTATAGCATTGCAATTGTTATAGCTTGCAAATATAATCTTTCCTCCTTGCTTATGCAAGAAAGATAGCTCACAACGATATTAGTCGAAAATGTCAATGAAATTGAACTTTCCATCCAGATTCTATAGCAT
>NW_016940509.1:0-654 GCF_001483705.2 Eufriesea mexicana | reverse complement strand
TACGGATGGATGGATGGACGCATGGATGGATGGATGTACACATGGATGGATGTATGGATGGATCGATGTGTGGATGGTTGTATGGAATGTTGGATGGGTGTATGGACGGATGGGTTTTTGGTTGTATGCATGGACGTATGTATGGATGCGTGTATTAATGAATGTATGGATGTATGTATGGATGTATGTATGTATATATGAATGAAGGTTTGAACGGGTGCATGGATGTTTGTATGGATGTGTGTATGGATGTATGTATGGATGGAAGGATGTGTGGATGTGTGGATACCTGTAAGGAAGGGTATATGTATGAATGTTTGTACGTAAGAATGTAAGGATGTCTGTATGGATGTGTGTATTTATCAATGTATGGATGTATATATGGATGTATGTATCGATGTATGTATGGATGTATAGATGTATTGATGGATGGATGTATGGATGGGTGGATGTATTGGTGGATGCGTGTGCGGATGGGTGCATGTATGCTTGAATGGATGTATGGAACGGTGGGTGTATGGATGGATGGACGTATGGATGGGGGATGTATGGGTGGAGGTATGAATGGGTATATGCATGCATGTGTGGATATATGTATGGATGTATGATTTGATGGATGGACGTATGTCTGGATATATGGATGGATGGATGTTG
>NW_016940508.1:0-538 GCF_001483705.2 Eufriesea mexicana | reverse complement strand
ACATCCATACATCCATACATTCATCCACCCATACACCCATCCACTCATACATCCAGCCATCCATACGTTCATACATCCATACCTCCGTCCATCCGCGCTTCCACCCATCCATACGTCCACCCTTCGATACATTCATCCATACACACATCATCTTCCATCGATCCATACATCTCTCCATCCATACATCCATCCACCAAACCGTCCATCCATCCATACATCCATACATACATCAATACATCCATCCATCCATCCATACATCCATACATACGTACATCCGTAAATTCGTACATCCATACGTCCATATATCCATACATCCTTACATCCATCCATCCACACATTCATGCATTCATACATCCAAACATTCTTGCCTCCATACATCCAAAACTCAATCCATCCACTCATGCATCCATCCACACATCCATCAGTCCCTACATCCATACATATATACATCCATCCATTCACACATCCATCCATCCATACATACATACATCCATACATCCAAACATCCATACATCCATAAATCCATCCATCCATGCAC
>NW_016940507.1:0-547 GCF_001483705.2 Eufriesea mexicana | reverse complement strand
GTCCCGGAACGATGGGTTGTGCTATGTAACGTTGGGTGTTGTAAAGGCTGGTTTTGTTAGTGTAGGGTCGTTCCGACACTTGCGCGGTTCACTGTCATTCGGTGCGTTTCTGCGTTCTACTATGCCCTAGTTTGACCTGTTTGTCCCTGGGGAGGCCAGCAATTCCGATCTCGGTTCGTTAGTTTGGGACAGGATACGTTTGGATACGATATGTTTGGCTACGGAAGGAGAGGACAGATTTAACCATTGTGCTCTACACTGCTGTACGTTGGACTTCCGTGCCCAACTCTCCTTTACTATATTCTGCCGGGCTCTGGGGATGTCAGCAATATCTGTCGCGGCGCGTTATGTTGAGCTAGGTTATGCCGTGTCATGATTTTTCATGTTAGGACAGTATGGTTCTGAATTTTTGTTATACACTGCTATTCGGTGCATTTCTGCTCTCTACTGTGCTCTAGCATGTTCTCCTTGGCTATGGGTAGGCCAGCAGTTATGGTCTCGGCACGTCAATTTGATCTAGGCTACGTTCGGTTAGGTTATGATAGGA
>NW_016940506.1:0-475 GCF_001483705.2 Eufriesea mexicana | reverse complement strand
ATCCATATATCCTGCCATCCACACATACATCCGTCCATACATACGTCCATCCATAACCCATACATCCATACATCCGTACATCCATAAATATATATACATCCATGCATCCATACATCCGTACATCCGTCCATCCATTCCTCAATCCATCCATACATCCATCCATCCATAAATCCACCCATCCATACATCCACCGAACCATACATCTATCTAGCCATACATCCATACATATATACATCCATACATCCATACATCCGTAAATCCATACGTTCGTACATCTATACATCCACAGATCCATAAATCCATAAATCCATCCTACCATACAACCATCCATCGACACATACAACCGTACGCACATCCACACATCCATACATACACCCATACACACATGCATACATACATCCATGCATACAATCATACATACATCCATTCACACACCCATACATACATGCATCGATATATCCATACATACATCCGT
>NW_016940505.1:0-475 GCF_001483705.2 Eufriesea mexicana | reverse complement strand
TACAGGCTATAGGTCATTTTGATGATCTTGCTTTCTTGACAATCACCTGAGTTGTGAGCTTATCTATTTTCCTTTCTTCTTTCTGCATTAATCCCACATTGTTGCAAATACACGATCTAACAATGTGCATAAGATTTTAGTTATAAACATTGTTTATTCTATTTTACGTCCTAATGAATGTAATTTGAAAACTTACCTGTCAGCCACGCAGTGTGGGTTACTATATCATGTTTTGCAGGTTTGTATCCTTCTCATAGATATTGCTTAACTTTAACCATATCTCATAACTTGATGTACAGGTTATCAAGTAATAATACCTTTCCTACGATTGAAACTATCAAATTTTGTAATTATACACTGTTAACCAATCTTGTTTGCAGTTTCCTACATTTCTTAGTTCTTTTATTATATGTCAATTCAAACCTTAAGACCATACCGTGAAGGCCACTCTAAATTTTCAAATATGATATCCATC
>NW_016940504.1:0-519 GCF_001483705.2 Eufriesea mexicana | reverse complement strand
TTCCTGCTTATTTATGCAACAAAATTACCTCACCGCGATATTAGTCGAGAGTGTCATTAAAATTGAATTTTCCAGACAGGTTCTATAGCATTGGAATGGCTATAGCATGCCAATAGAATCTTTCCTCCTTATTATGCAACAAAATTAGCTCACCACGATATTAGTCGATAATGTCAATAAAATTTAATAATCAGACATATTCGGTAGCATAGCAATGGCTATAATCGTGCAAATGGGACCTTTCCTCCTGATGTATGCAACAAAATTAGCTCACCGCGATATTTATCGAAAATGTCCATGAAATTGAATTTTTCAGTAAGATTCTATAGTACTGAAATAGCTATAGCGTGCCCACAGCATCTTTCCTCTAAATTTATGCAACAAAATTACCTCACCACGATATCAGTCGAGAATGTCAATAAAATTGAGTTTTCCCGCCAGATTCAAGAGCATTAGAATGGCTATAGCATGCCAATAGAATCTTTCCTCCTTATTTATGCAACAAAATTACCTCACCAC
>NW_016940503.1:0-469 GCF_001483705.2 Eufriesea mexicana | reverse complement strand
TAACGTGTCACATACGATCGCACTTCCGGCACTATTATTCGAAAATGCGTTATCAGATTCGGATAAAAAACACTAATTCGTGATAGAGGAGACATTACTCTACTGGGATGAATAGAAAAATTCTTATCAGCAAGCCCTATTTCGTCAAGCTAAGGGCCGACAGGAAACTGCGCAGCAACCAGTCACATAAGATCGCACATCCGGCACTATTTTTCGAAAACGCGTTATCAGATTCGGATAAGTAGTACTGATTCTGATAGAGGAGGCTTTATTCTACTGGGATGAATGGAAAAATTCTAATCAGCATGCCCCATTTCGTCAAGCTAAGGACCGACGGGAAACTGCGCAGAAACCTGTCACACACGATCGCACTTCCGGCACTATTTTTAGAAAACGCATTATCAGTTTCGGATAAATAGTACTGATTCTGATAGAGGAGGCTTTACACTACTGGGATAAATAGAAAAAT
>NW_016940502.1:307-1371 GCF_001483705.2 Eufriesea mexicana | reverse complement strand
ATGAATGGTTGTGTGGATGGATGGATGTATAGGTGGATTGAGGTATGGATGGGCGGATGTACGAATGTATGAATGGATGGATGTATATTTGTTCGTATGTATATATTTATGGATGTATGGTTGTGTGGATGAATGGATGTGTGGATCGATGTACGTGTGAATGGCAGGATATATGGATGGATGGATGTATTGATGTACAGGTGTTTGGATGCATGAATGTATGGTTGTATGGATGTATGTATGTATGGATGTACAGATGGATGGATGTATCGAATGATGGACGTACGAATGGAAGGATGTATGGATGTGTGGATCTGTGGATGAATGTATGCATGGATGGATAGAAGTGTGGATCTACGCGTGTATGGATGGGTGCTTGTATGGATAGATGGTTGTATGGTTCGATGGATGTATGGATGAGTGGATGTATGGATGTGTGGATGTATGGATGGATGGATGTATGGAAAGATGGATGCATGGATGGATGTATCTATGGATGTATGGTTGTTTGGATTGATGGATGTATGGATGGATTGAGGTATGGATGGACGGATGTACGGAAGTATGGATGTATGGTTGTAAGGCTGTATGCATGTATGGTTGCATGGATGGATGGATGTATCGTATGATGGACGTACGAATGGACGCATTTATGGAAGTATGGGTGTGGGGATGTATGGATGAATATATGTATGGATGGATGGACGTACGGGTGTATGGATGTATGGATGGATGGATGTACGTATGGATGGATTAAGGTATGGATGTATGTATGGATGGATGTATGGACGTATGGTTGGATGGATGTATATACGTATGGATGTATGGATTCATGGATGTATGGATGGATGGAGGTGTGGATGGATGGATTTTTGGATGTATGGATGCATGACTGTTTGGATTTAAGATTGTATGGATGAATGCATGCATGGATGTACGAATGTACGGATATACGGATGTATGGATGCATGGATGGACGGATGGATGTATGGATGTATGGATTTATGGATGTATGTATGTATGGATGTTCCAATGTATGGATGTACGAATGTATGTATGTACGG
>NW_016940502.1:0-210 GCF_001483705.2 Eufriesea mexicana | reverse complement strand
GGATGGATGCATGTGTGGATGTATGTATGGATGGCTGCATGCATGGATGTATGTATGGATGCATTTACGGATGTATCTATGGATGCATGTATGGATGAGTGTATGGGAGTACGCATGGATGTATGGATATACGTATGGATGGATGAATGCATGGATGGATGGATTTATGGATGTATGGATGTTTGGATGTATGGATGTATGTATGGATGG
>NW_016940501.1:0-233 GCF_001483705.2 Eufriesea mexicana | reverse complement strand
GTGTTGAGATAATTTTGCTGCATAAACAACGAGGAAAGATTCTATTGGCATGCTATAGCCATTGCAATGCTATAAAATATGTCTGGAAAATTCAATTTTATTAACATTTTCGACTAATATCGTGGTGAGCTAATTTTGTTGCATAAATAAGGAGGAAAGGTCCTATAGGGCATACTATAGCCATAGCAATACTATAGAATCTGACTGGAAAATTCAATTTTATGGACATTTTC
>NW_016940500.1:425-719 GCF_001483705.2 Eufriesea mexicana | reverse complement strand
GTTCAGGTCAGGACAGGTCAGGCAATGTCAGGTCAGGTCAGGTCAGATCAGTCAGGTCTGATCGGGTCAGGTAAGGTCAGGCCAGGTCAGGTAAGTTCAGTTCAGGTCAGTTCAGGTCAGGTCAGGTCAGGACCGGGAAGGTCAGGTCAGATCAGGTCAGGTAAGGTCAGATCAGTCAGGTAAGGTCAGTTCAGGCCAGGTCTGGCAAGGTCAGGTGAAGTCAGGTCAGGTCATGTCAGGTCAGGTCAGGTCAGGACAGGTCAGGCCATGCGAGGCCAGGTCGTGTCAGGTCAG
>NW_016940500.1:0-265 GCF_001483705.2 Eufriesea mexicana | reverse complement strand
GTCTTGCCATGTCATTTCAGTTCAGTTCAGGTCAAGCTATGTCAGGTCAGGTCAGGTCTGGTAGGGTCACGCCAGGCCAGATCATGTCTGGTCAGGTCAGGACAGTTCAGGTCAGTTCACTACAGGTCAAGTCATGTCATGTCAGATCAGGTCAGGACAGGTCAGGACATGTCGGGACAGGTCAGGTCAGGTCAGGTCAGGACAGGTCATGTCAGGTCTGGTCAGGTCAGATGCTGGCAGTTGATGTCAGTTCAGGTCAGGCCAG
>NW_016940499.1:0-316 GCF_001483705.2 Eufriesea mexicana | reverse complement strand
CCAGGAAGATTCTATAGCTTTGCAATGCCTATAGCAGGCCAATAGAACCTTTCCTCCTTATTTGTGCATGAAAGCTAGCTCACAGCGATGTTAGCCGAAAATGTCAATGAAATTGGATTTTGCAGCCAGATTCCACAGCATTGCAATGGATATAGCACGCCAATTGAGTCCTTCCTCCTTATTTATGAGAGAAAGATAGCTCACCATGATATTAGTCGAAAATGATAATAAATTTGTATTTTTCGACCACATTCAATATCATTGCAAAGGCTATAGTACGCCAATAGTATCTTTCCCCCTTACTTACGCATGGAAG
>NW_016940498.1:0-502 GCF_001483705.2 Eufriesea mexicana | reverse complement strand
GAATATTCCAACCTGATTCTATAGCATTGCAATGGCTATAGCACGCCAATATGATATTTCTTCTTATTTATGCAAGAAAGTTAGGCCACCAGGATAGTAAACGATAATGTCTATAAAAATGAATGCTCTAACCTGATTCTATGGCATTGCAACGGCTATAGCACAACAATAGGATATTTCTCAATAGGATATTTCTTCCTTAATTATGGAAGAAAGTTAGCTCACCACGATATTAGTCGAAAATGCCAATAAAATTTTATTTTCCAGACAGATTCTATAGCATTGCATTGGCTATAGCACGACAATAGAATATTTCTTCCTTAATTATGCAAGAAAGGTAGCTCACCACGATATTAGTCGAAAAGGTCATTAAAATTGAATTTTCCACCCAGATTCTATAGCATTGCATTGGCTATAGCACGCCAAAATGTTATTTCTCCCTTAATTATGCAAGAAAGTTGGCTCACCACGATATTAGTCGAAAATGTCAATAAAATTGAAT
>NW_016940497.1:0-3014 GCF_001483705.2 Eufriesea mexicana | reverse complement strand
GATCGATGGATGTATGGATGGATGGGTGTATGGAAGGATGGATGTATGGATGTGTGTGGGTGTTCGTATTTATGTGTGGATGTACGTATGGATGTATGTGTGGATGGATAGTTTTATGTTTGGACGGGTTTGTGGATGTATGTATGTGTGCACGTGTGGGTGTACGAATGTTTGAATGTACGGATGTATGGATGTATCGACGTATGTACGTATGGATGTATGGATGGATATATGTACGGAACGATGGATGAACGGATGGGTCCTAGTACGGATGGATGGTTGTATGGTTCGATGGATGTAAGGAAGGGTGGATGCATGTATGGATGTATGTGTGGAAAGATGGATGTATGCATGCATGTATGTATGGATGTATATACGGATGTATGCATGGATGTATGTATGGATGTTTGTATGGATGTATGCATGTATGTATGGATGTACATATGTATGGACGTATGGATGGATGGACGTATGGTTACATGGATATATGGATGGGTGGATGGATGGCTGGTTGGATGGATGCGTTAATGGAATGGCGAATTCGCGGATGTATGCATGGGCGGATGTATGGCTGTATGTATGGAAGTTTGAACGGATGTATCTGTGCATGTATGTATGGATGAGTGTATGGGTGTATGTATGTATATATGGATGTATGTACGGATGTATGTATGGATGGATGAGTGTATGGGTGGATGGATATATGGATGTATGTGTGTGTGTATGTATGGATCTATGGATTGATGGACGTATGGATGGATGGATGTATGAATAAATGGATGTATGTATGGATGGATGTTTGAATGTATAGATGTATTTGAGCTATGTATGTACGGATGAATGTATGTATGAATGTATGGATGTGCGAATGTAAGGATGTACGGATGCATGGATGTATGGATGTGTGGGTGGATGAATGGACGTGTGGATGGACGGAAGGACGGATGTATGTATGGATGTTTGTATGGATGAATGGAAGGATGTGTGCATGGATGTATGTATGGATGTTTGTATTTATGTATATATGGATGTATGAATGGATCTATGTATGGATGGATGAGTTATGGGTGGATGGATTTATGGATGTATGGGTGTAAGTGTGGATGGATGTATGGATGGATGGATGTATGGATGTATGCATGAATGAATGTATGCATGTATGGATGTATGTATGTATGAATCAATGGACGTAAGAATGTATGTATGCATGCATGTTTGGATGTATGGATGTATGAATGTATGGATGTATGGACGTATGGATGTATGGAAGTATGGATGTATGTGTGGATGTGTGGAAGCATGAATATATGGCTGTATGGATGGATGGATGTATGGATTGGTGGACGTATGGATGGATGGGCGTATGGAAGGCTGGAAGGACCGATGGATGTATGTATGAATGGATGGCTGTATGTACGGATGGATGTATGCATGGATGTATGTATGGATGTTTGAATGGATGTATGAATATATATATGTATGTATGTATGGAAGGACGTATGTGTCGATGTATGTATGGACGAATGTATTGGTGTATGTATGGATGCATGGATTGGTGTACGTATGGATGTATGTATGGATATATTGGTGGATTGATGGATTGGTGGATGGATGTATGGATGGATATATTTATGGGTCGATGGGTGTATGGATGGATGGGTGTATGGAAGGATGGATGTATGTACGGATGAATGTATGTGTGTATGTATGGATGTATGTATTGATGTATGTATGCATGTATGGATGGAAGAATGTATGGATCGATCGATGTATGGATGGTTGGATGTATGGAAGGATGGACGTTTAGATGGGTGGACGTATGGATGGATGGCAGTATCGTTAAATAGATGTATGGATGGATAGAGGTATGGATAGACGGATCTACTTATGTATGGTTGTATGGATGTATATATGTATGGTTGTATGGATGGATGGATGTATGGCTAGATGGATTTATGGATGGGTGTATGGATGGATGGTTGTATGGATGCGTTAATGGAGTGGCGATTGTGCGGATGAATGCATGGGCGGATGTATGGATGTATGTATGGATGTATGCACGGATGTATCCATGCATGTATGTATGGGTGAGTGTATGGGTGTATGTATGGATCTATGGATGTATGTACGATTGTATGTATGGATGGATGAGTGTATGGGTGGATGGATATGTGGATGTATGTTTATGTGTATGTATGCATGTATGGATGGATGGACGTATGGCTGGATGGATGGACTATGTATGGATGTGTGTGGGTGTGTGTATGGATGTGTGGATATATGCATGCATGTATGTATGGATGTATATACGGATGTATGCATGGATGTATGTATGGATGTTTGTATGGATGTATGCATGTATGTATGGATGTATGTAAGTATGGATGTGTGGATGTATGTATGGGCGAATGTATAGGTGTATGTATGGATGCACGTATTGATGTATGTACGGATGTATGGATGGATGGCGATATTGCTTTGTGGAAGTGTGGATGGTTTGAGGTACGGATGGCCGAATGTACGGATGTATGTATGTATGGATTTATATATGTATGGATCTATGGATGGTGGATGTATGGATGTACGGATTTATATATGTATGGATCTATGGATGCATGGTTGTGTCGAAGGATGGAGGTACGAATGGATGGATTTATGGATATATGGATGCTGGATGTATGGATGTATGGATGGATGGATGTTTGAATGTATGGTTGTATATATGTTTGGATGTATGGATGGATGGATGTATGGAAGGATGGATGTATGGATGGGCGGCTGTTTCGATAAATGGATATATGGATGGATAGAGGTATGGATGGACGGATCTACTGATATATGGATGTATGTATGTATATACGTATGGATGTATGTATGGATGTATGCACGGATTTATCTATGCATGTATGTATGGATGAGTGTATGGGTGTATGTACGGATCTATGGATGTGTGTATGGATGTATGTATGTATGGATGAGTGTATGGGTGGATGGATATGTGGATGTATGTGTGT
>NW_016940496.1:0-353 GCF_001483705.2 Eufriesea mexicana | reverse complement strand
GCTGTACTTGCCATTGGATTGGAGGCGATAGGCGATCTACTCACCAAGCTATAAAAGGTTATATATTTTGAATAGACCTGATCTCTGGCAAGAAGGTGGATGTACTTGCCATTGGATTGAAGGCGTTATGCCATCTATTCACCAATCTATAACAGATTATAGATCTTGGATAATCCTATTCTCTGGCAAGTAGATGGCTATCCTTGCCATTGGTTTAAGACGCTAGGCGACCTATTAACCGAGCTATAACAGATTATAGACTTTGAATAGACCTATTCTCTTTCAAGTACATGCCTGTACTTGCCATTGGATTGAAGGCGATAGGCGATCTATTCACCAAGCTATAATAGGTT
>NW_016940495.1:0-273 GCF_001483705.2 Eufriesea mexicana | reverse complement strand
GGTTGAAGACGTTAGGCGACCTATTCTCCAAGCTATAACGGATTATAGATTTTGAATAGGCCAATCCTCTGGCATGTAGATGGCTGTACTTGCCATTGTATTGAAGGCGATATGCGATCTATTCACCAAGCTATAACAGATTTTAGATTTTGAATAGACCTATTCTCTGCAAGTAGATGGCTGTACTTGCCATTGGATTGAGGGCGTTATGCGATGTATTCTCCAAGATTTAACATATTATAGATATTGAATAGGCCTATTCTCTGGCAAGTA
>NW_016940494.1:0-862 GCF_001483705.2 Eufriesea mexicana | reverse complement strand
AAAGACATAGCAATGCGATAGAATCTGGCTGGAAAATTCAATGTTATTGACATTTTCGACTAACATCGTGGTGAGATAGCTTTCATCGATAAATAAGGATGTAAGATTCTATTAGCGTGCTATATCCATTGCAGTGCTATTGCGTGCTATAGCCATTGCAGTGCTATAGAATCTGGGCGGAAAATTGAATTTTATTGACATTTTCGGCTAATATCGTGGTGAGCCGACTTCCTTGCATAAATATGGAGCAAAGATGCTATTGTCGCGCAATAGCCATTGCAATGCTATAGAAAGTGGCTGGGAAATTCAATTTTATTGACATTTTCGAATAATATCGTCGGGACCTATCTTTCTTGCATACATACGGAGGAAAGATTCAATTGGCGTGTTATGGCTAATGCAATTCAATAGCACCTGACTGGAAAATTCAATGTTATTGACATTTTTGACTAATACCGAGGTGAGCTAGCTTTCTGGCATAAATAAGTTGGATATGTTCTATTGGCGTGCTATGGCCATTGCAATGCTATGCAATCTTCCTGGAAAATTCAATTTTATGGACATTTTCGAATAATATCGTCGGGACCTAACTTCCTTGCATAAATACGGAGGAAAGATTCTATTGGCGTCCTATGGCTATTGCAATGCTATAGCATCTGACTGGAAAATTCAATATTATTGACATTTTCGGCTAATATCGTGACGAGCTAACCTTCTGGCATAAATAAGGAGGAAATATTCTATTGGCGCGCTATAGCCATTCCAATGCAGTAGCACTTGACTTGAAAAAACAATTTTATTGACATTTTCGGCAAATATCGTGGTGGGCTAACTTTCTGGCATAAATAAGGAGGAAATATTG
>NW_016940493.1:0-836 GCF_001483705.2 Eufriesea mexicana | reverse complement strand
CGATATTAGTCGAAAATGTCAATAAAATTGAATTTTCCATCCAGATGGTATAGAATTGCAATGGCTATGGCACGCCAATAGAATCTTTCGTCCACATTTATCCATGAAAGCTTGCTCACCACGATATTAGTCGAAAATATTAATAGAATTGAATTTTCCAGCCAGATTCTATAGCATTGCTATGGCTATAGCACGCCAGAAGAATCTTTCCTCCTTACGCATGCAATTTACGCATGCAAGGATGTCAGCTCACAGCGATATTATTCGAAAATGTCAATAAAATTGAATTTTCCATCCAGATACTATAGAATTGCTATGGCCATAGCTGGCCAATAGAATCTTTCCTCCTTATTTATGCAAGAATGTCACCTCACCACGATATTAGTCGAAGATAACAATAAATTGAATTTTCGAGGCAGATTCTATAGCATTGTAATGGGTATTGCGTGCCAATAGAATCATTCCTCCTTATTTATGCAAGGTTGTCAGCTCACCACGACGTTAGTCGCAAATGTCAATAAAACTGAATTTTCCATCCAGATACTATTGAATTGCAATGGCCATAGCTGGCCCAAAGAATCTTTCCTACTTATTTATGCACGAAAGTTACCTCACCAAGATATTAGTCGATAATGGCAATAAAATTGAGTTTTCGAGGCAGATTCTATAGCATTGCAATGGCTATATCACGCCAATACTATCTTTCCTCCTTATTTATACAAGAAAGTTAACTCGCTACGATAGTAGACGAAAATGTCAATAAAATTGAATTTAGCAGACTGATTCTATAGCACCGCGATGACTATAGCGAGCCAATAGCATCTTTCCTCCTTATT
>NW_016940492.1:0-601 GCF_001483705.2 Eufriesea mexicana | reverse complement strand
GTTCATTGATAATTCAAACTTAACAGCAATGCTGGCATAATACATATATAGTACCATTATGGCAAGTGGCATTTACAATTTCCTGGGCTGTGCCTATTACATGTATCAACAGAGTACTGTGACCGTTCGTTTAACGTGTTACAGCCATATTCGCAGTAATGTAGTAGCCGCTGGAATAACCGGTTCACTGACGATGTGAATATCAAAGCAGTTCTAGAATTATCAAGGTATACACTAGTTACGTGCAGGGATATTTAGAATTACCAGAAGAGTTGTCGGTACATCCACCAACAGAGCACTGCAGCCGTTGCATTAACCTGCTCAGTGATGACTTATATTACACAGGACTTCCAGAAAGGACAATATATACGTCACCTATGGCTAGAGATATTAGCAATTCCCTGCACGGTAGTTGGGACGCCCACCAATGGAGCAATGCAGTCGTTGGATTATGTTGTTCAATGATGAATTATATTCTGTAGCATATATAGAATGACAAATTACAGATGCAATGCATCGCCAGGCATTATCAACTGACATATTCGGAGAGGTTACAGCCATTATTACATACCGTTGGCGTTGGATTAAGTTGTACGCCGAT
>NW_016940491.1:279-519 GCF_001483705.2 Eufriesea mexicana | reverse complement strand
CAACCAGAGTCTCCTGCATTGCAATGGCCACAGCGCTCCAGAGGGATCTTTCCTCCTTACTTAGGGACGGAAGTACGCTCACCACGATATTAGCCGAAAATGGAAATAAAATTGCACCTTCCAGTCAGATTCTATTGCATTGCAATGGTTATAACTTGCCAATATAATCTTTCCTCCTTGCTTAAGCAAGGAAGTTAGCTCACCACGATATTAGTCGAAAATGACAATGAAATTGAATTT
>NW_016940491.1:0-242 GCF_001483705.2 Eufriesea mexicana | reverse complement strand
AATAGCACGCCAATAGAATCTCTGCTCCTTATTTATGCAAGAAAGATAACTCACCACGATATTAGACGAAAATGTTAATAAAATTGGACTTTCCAGCCCGATTCTGCAGCATTGCAATGGCTATAGCAGGCCAAAAGTATCTTTCCTCCTTACTTATGCATGGAAGTTGGGTCACCACTATATTAGTCGAAAATATCAATAAAATTGAACTTTCCAGCCCGATTCTGCAGCACTGCAATGGC
>NW_016940490.1:0-611 GCF_001483705.2 Eufriesea mexicana | reverse complement strand
TAAAGTAATAGTGGTCTCGGCGCGTTAGTTTAAGTTACGCTGCGTTCGGCTGTGTTACGATAGCAGTGGTTAGGACGGGATAGCTTTGACTTCTGTGCCATATACTGCTCTTCGAAGAATTCCTGCGCTCTAAGTTGCTCCATTATTCTCTGACAGACTCCTTCTGACAGACTCTGGGGAGGCCAGTAATAATCGTCCCGGTACGTTAGTTCGAGTAGGATTACTTTTGGTTCTGTTACGATCGGCTAGGTTAGGAGAGGGTGGCATTGACTTTTGTGTTATACGCCGCTATTCGGTGGATTTCTGCTCTCTACATTGCTCTAAAATGCTCTGCTTGGCTCTGGGGATACCAGAAGTGGAGTTCCCGGCACGTCAGATTCAGTTATACTACGTTTGGTTATGTTATGTTCTTCGGGTCATGCTCGGATAGCTTCGACTTTCCTGGTGGAGGCTGGCAATTCGGAGGATATCTGCGCTTTACTCTGCTCTACTATACTCTGCTCGACTCTTGGGAAACCAGCAATACTGGTCGCTCCGTGCTGGATTGCGTTAGGCTACGTTTGGGCATGTGTCGGTTGGTTAGGCTAGAAGAGGATAGCTCTTACCTTTGT
>NW_016940489.1:0-568 GCF_001483705.2 Eufriesea mexicana | reverse complement strand
CAAGCGTAGAATGTTACAGCAAATTAGAGCGCAGGATTCCTACGAACAGCAGTGTACAGCACACAGGTCATAGTACCATATCCAAACCTTGGCAAACATAACGAATACATACGTAGCCTATCTAAACCTAATATGACGGGACCACTGTTGTTGGCCTCCTCAGGGCCAAGAAGAAAGTATTAGGACACAGCAGAGCGCAGGAGTTCGCGGATAGCGGTGTATAGCACAAAAGTCTAAACTATCCTATGCTAACCACATCGAACATAACATAACCGAACGTATCGTAGCTCCGCCTATCGTGCCGAGACCATGTGCCGAGACCAATTTGCTGGTCTCCACATGGTGAAGCAGAATATATTAGAGCGCAGTAGATCGCAGAAATGGGCTGCATTTCAGTGTATAGCGCAGAAGTCTAAACTGTACCATCCTAGCCACACCAAGCGAAACCCACCCAAGCGTAGCCGAACACAAACTATCGTGCCGCGGCTACTATATCAATTAGAGAAACTAAGACCAATTAGATCTCTGTAGCGCACAAAATCCACCGAATAGCAGTTGATAGGGCAAA
>NW_016940488.1:0-1016 GCF_001483705.2 Eufriesea mexicana | reverse complement strand
ATGGATGAATGTATTGGTGTAGGTATGGATGTATGTATTGATGTCTGTATGTATGCATGTATGGATGGATGTGTGGGTGTATGGATGTATGGATGGATGGATGTATGGGTGGATAGATGTATGGATCGATGGATGTATGAATGGGTGGTTGTACAGCTGGATGGATGTATGGAAGAATTGGTGTATAGATGGATGAATGTATGGGTTGACGGCCGTTGTGGATGGATGGTTGTATGGATGGATTGAGGTATGAATGGACGGATAGACGGATGAATGTATGTACGGATGAATGGTTGTGTGGATAGATTGAGGTATGCATGGTTGGATGTATGTATGGATGGATGTATGGATATACGAATGGATGAATGTATATATGTATGGATGTATGGATTGATGGATACTTGGATGGATTCAGGTATGGATGGATGGATTTATGGATGTATGGATGTATGAATGCATGGAAGTATGGATGGATGTGCGTCTGTATGGATGGATGTATGGATATATGGATGTATGGGTGTATGGATGTATGGATGTATGTATGCATGGATATATGGATAGATAGATGTATGTATCGATGGATGTATGCATCGGTGCTAGTACGGATGAATAGATATATGGTTCGATGGATGTATGGATGGGTGGATGCACGGATGGATGGATGTATGGAAAATGTATGTATGGATGGATGTATGTATGGATGAATGGTTTTGTGGATGGATGGATGAATGGAAGGATTGAGGTATGGATTGACGGATTTGCATATGTATGGATGTATGAATGTATATATGAATGCATGTGTGGATGGATGGAAGTATCGATGCATGGAAGTACGGACGATAGGATTTATGTACGTGTGGATGGATGGATGTGTGGCTGGGTGGATGGGTGTATGAAGGGATACCTGGATGGATGGAAGAGTGCATGGATGGATGGAAGAATAGTTGGATGTTTGTGTCGATGCATAGATATATGGATGGATGTATGTATTGGTGTAGAGATATATGGATGCATGA
>NW_016940487.1:0-654 GCF_001483705.2 Eufriesea mexicana | reverse complement strand
CCATTGTAGCGAAATAGAATCTGGCTGGAAAATCCAATTTTATTGACATTTTCGCATAATATCCTGTTGAGCCAACTTTCTTGCATAAATAAGGAGGAAAGATTCTATTGGCGTGCTATAGCCATTGCTATGCGATAGAATCTGCATGGAAAATTATATTTTATTGACATTTTCGGTTAATATCGCGGTGAGCTAACCTCCTTGCATAAATAAGGAGGAAAGATTCTATTGGCGTGCTATAGCCATTGCTATGCGATAGAATCTGCATGGAAAATTATATTTTATTGACATTTTCGGTTAATATCGCGGTGAGCTAACCTCCTTGCATAAATAAGGAGGAAAGATTCTATGGACGTGCCATGGCCATTGCAATGCTATAGAACCTGTCTGGAACACTCATTTTTATTGACATTCTCGGATAAGTTTGTGGTGAGCTAAGCTCCTTGCATAAATAAGAAGGAAATATTCTATTGGCGTGCTATGGCCATTGCAGTGCAATAGAATATGGCTGGAAAACTCAATTTTATTGAAATTTCGAATAATATCGTGGTGAGCCTACTTTGTTGCATAAATAAAGAGGAAAGATTCTCTTGGAGTGCTATAGCAATTGCAATGTTATAGAATCTGTCTGGAAATTTCAATTTTATTTGCAGA
>NW_016940486.1:0-503 GCF_001483705.2 Eufriesea mexicana | reverse complement strand
TTGGGTTAGGTTAGGTTAGGTTAGGATTCGTTGGGTCATGTTAGGTTAGGTTAGGTTAGGTTTTTTTAGGTTATGTTAGGTCATGTCAGGTCAGGTCAGGACAGTCAGTTCATGTCAGGTCAGTGCAGGTCAGGCCAGGCCAGGCAATGTCAGGCCACGTCAGGCCAGGCCAGGCCAGGCAATGTCAAGCCAGGTCCGGCCAGGTCAGGTCAAGTCGGGTCGGGTCAGGTCTGGTCAGGGTAGGCACGACCAGGCAACGTCAGGCCACGTCAGGTCAGGTCATATCAGGACAAGCCAGGCCGGGTCAGGTCAGGACAGTCCAGGCCAGGCCATGTCTGGCCATTCCATGTCAGGTTAGGTCGTGTCATGTCAGGTCAGTTCAGGAGAGGTCAGGCTCGGTCGGGTCAGGCCAGGATAGGTCAGGTCACATGAGGCCAGGGCATGTCAGGCCAGGAAAGGTCAGCTGAAGTCAGGTCAGGTCAGTTCAGTCCAGGCCCGGCCAG
>NW_016940485.1:0-304 GCF_001483705.2 Eufriesea mexicana | reverse complement strand
GCACGCCAAAAGTATCTTTCCCCCTTACCTATGCAAGGAAGTTAGCTCACCACGATATTAGTCCAAAACGTCAACAAAATTGTATTTTCCAGCTTCGCAAGGAAGTTAGCTCACCACGATATTAGTCCAAAACGTCAACAAAATTGTATTTTCCAGCCACATTCTACACCATTGTAATGGCTATAGCACGTAAAAAGCATCTTTCCGCGTTACTTATGCAAGGAAGTTACCTCACCACGACATTAGTCGAAAATGTCAATAAAATTGTACTTTCCAGCCAGATTCCATAGCATCGCGACGGCTA
>NW_016940484.1:0-1000 GCF_001483705.2 Eufriesea mexicana | reverse complement strand
CATTTTCGTCTAATATCGTGGTGAGCTGACTTTCCTCCATATTTAGAAGGAAGAATTCTATTGGCGTGCTATAGCCATTTTAATGCTATAAAATCTGGCTGGTAAATTCAACTTTATTGACATTTTCGTCTAATATCGTGGTGAGCTAACTTTCTTGCTTAGATGAGGAGGAAGGATTCTATTGACGTGCTATAGACATTGCAATGCTATTGAATCTGCATGGAAAATTAAATTTTATTGACATTTTCGACTAATATCGTGGTGAGATAGCTCCATTTTATACGTAAGGGGGAAGAATTCCATTGGCCTACTATAGCCATTGCAATGCTATAGAATCTGGCCGGAAAATTCAATTTTATTGACATTTGCGACTAATATCGCTTTGAGAAAACTGTCCTGCATAAATAAGGAGGATAGATTCCATTGGCATGCTATAGCCATTGCACAGCAAAATAATTGGGCAGGAAAATTAATTTTATAGACATTTTCCGCTAATATCGTGGTGAGCTAGCTTTCTTGCTTAGATAAGGAGGAGGGACTCTATTGGCGTGCTATGGCCATTGCAATGCTACAGAATCTGCCTGGAAAATCCAATTTTATTGGCATTTTCGACTAATACCGTGGTGAGCTAGCTGTCTTGTATAAATCGGCCACAGATTCAGGTGGCCAGTCGAAAGTCGTATCCTCACGTCGAGAATGGCGTTTCGTCACTTCCGGAAGTTCGCTCGCGACGAACTCTCCGCCAAGGAGAAGAAATGGCGGAAGAGAAGAGAGGGAACAACAGCAAGAGGAAATAGTCGTGGCGGAGGGAGAAGATGCGGTGTGGGAGAAGAAGAAGATATTAGAAGCAGAGGACCAAGAAGAAGCACAACGCTGGCACAAGCTGGACCCTACCGGAACAGGACCAACCGCTGCTAAGCAGGAAGCAGCCAACTTCGACATGCGATGAAGATGGCCAGGCAGGATGACCACGAGGAGAACCGGAGGAAACAACAGCAAG
>NW_016940483.1:0-214 GCF_001483705.2 Eufriesea mexicana | reverse complement strand
CACATAATCGCTGTGCATAGCAGAAAAGCCGAAGCTATCCAGTCCAAACATACTCTAACTTAACATAACGAAAAGTAGTCTATCTCAGACCAATGTGCCGAGACCACTATTACTGTCTTACCCAGAGACAAGCAGCACATACTAGAGCACAGCAGAGTGCATAAGCCCACGGCATTCCACTGTACCGCACAGAAGCCGAGGATATCATAACCAA
>NW_016940482.1:0-2457 GCF_001483705.2 Eufriesea mexicana | reverse complement strand
ATGGGTTTATGTATCGATTTATGGGTGAATGTATGGATGTTTGTATGGATGCATGTGTGTATGTGTGCATGGATTTATGGGTGTATGGGTGTGCGGATGTATGGAAGTATGGATGGATGGATGTCTGGATGGATGGATGTATGGATGGATAGATGTATGGATGGATGGACGTATGAATGTATGGATGTATTTGAGTTATGTATGTATGGATGTATGCATGTATCGATGTATGGATGTACGAAGGTATGGTTGAGCGGATGCATGGATGTATGTATTTGTGGGCGGATGAACGGTTTTGTGGATGGACAGAAGAACGGGCGTATGTATGGATGTTTGTATCGCTGAATGTATGGATGTATGCCTGGATGTATGTATGAATGTTTGTATGGATGAATGTATGGATGTATGCATGGTTGTATGTATGGATGTTTGTATGGATGTAGGTATGGGTGTACCTATGGATATGTGTATTGATGTATGTATGGATGTCTGGATGGATGGATGGATTGTTGGGTTGATGTATGGATGGATGGGTGTATGGATCGATCGATGTATGGATGGGTGGATGCACGCATGTACGCATGTATAGATTCACGGATGCATGGATGTATGTATGTGTGGGTGGTTGAATGAATGTGTGGATGGACGGAAGAACGGATGTATGTATGGATGTAAGCATGGATGTATGCATGGATGTATGTAAGAATGTATGTATGGAGGTATGTATGGATGAATGTATGCGTGTATGTACGGATCTGTGTGTTGATGTGTGAATGGATGCATGGATGGATGGACGGATGCGTGAATGCATCGATCGATGTATGGATGCGTGCTTGTATGGATCGATGGATGTATGGTTCGATGGATGTATGGATGGGTGGATGTATGGATGGATGGATGTGTAGAAAGGTGGACGTTTGGATGGATTTATGAATGTATGAATGGGTGTATGGATGGATGGATAAATGGATGGATTTAGGTATGGATGGACGGATGTACGTATGTATGGGTGTATGGACGGATGGATGGATGGATGCATTGGTGAACGGAAGTATGGATGCAAGGACGAATGGATCGATGGATATATGGATGGGTGGAAGATTTGATGGATGGATGTATGGAAGTATGGATGTATGTATGGATGTATGTATGGATGGATGGCTATATGGATGGGCGGAAGTGTGGATGGATTGAGGTACGGGTGGACGAATGTTCGGATGTATGAACGTATGGATTCATATATGTATGGATGTATGGATGGATGGTTGTATCGAATGATGGATGTAAGAATGGACGGGTTTATGGGTGTATGGTCGAGTGTATGTATGGATGTATACATGGATGGATGTATGAATGGATAGATTTATGGATCGGTGGATGTATGTACAGATGGATCTATGCATGGGCAGATGTATGGATAGATGGATGTATGGAATGGTGGATGGACGGATGGATGTATGTATGGATGGATGGCTCTATGAATGGATGGATGTATGGATGGATTGAGGTATGGATGGACGGACTCACGGAAGTATGGATGTATATATGGATGTGTGTATGGGAGTATCTATGGATGTGTGAAGAACGTATGGATGAATGAATCAATGGATGGTCGGAATGGTTATGTTTATGGATCGATGGATGTATGGATGGGTGGATCTATGGATGGGCAGATGTACGGATGTATGTATGTATGGATGTATATATGGATGTGTGTATGGGAGTATCTATGGATGTGTGAAGAACGTATGGATGAATGAATCAATGGATGGTCGGAATGGTTATGTTTATGGATCGATGGATGTATGGATGGGTGTATGTATGGATGGATGGATGTGTGGAAAGGTGGATGTACGGATGTATGTATGTATGGATGTATATATGTGTTGATGAATGGATGTATGGGCGTATGGGTGGATGGATGTATGGATTTTTGGATCTATATATGTATCGGTGTATGGATGGAGGGATGTATGTATGTATGTATGTTTGACTGTATGCATGTATTTGATTTATGTATGTGTGGATGTATATATGGATGTATGGATGTACGAATGTATGGTTGTACGAATGCATGGTTGTATGGACGAGTGGGTGGGTGAATGGATGGGTGCATGGACGGAAGAACGGTTGTATGTATGGACGTATGTGTGGATGTAACTATGGATGTATGTATGGCTGTTTGCATGGATATATGTTTGGGTGTTTGTATGGATGTATGTATGTATGTATGGATGGATGTATGTAAGAATGTATGTATGGATATATGTATGGCTGAATGTATGGGTGTATGTATGGATCTGTGTATTGAAATGTGTATGGATGCATGGAAGGATTGATGGATTGGTGGATGGAAGTATGTATGGATGTATGTATGGAAGAATGTGTGGGTGCATGTATGGATGTATGTATTGTGGTATGTATGGATGTATGGATGGATGAATGGATTGGTGGGTT
>NW_016940481.1:0-2727 GCF_001483705.2 Eufriesea mexicana | reverse complement strand
CGTACATACGTCCATCCTTTTCTCAATCCATCCATTCACCCACCCATACATACATTCAACCATCCATACATCCATCGAACCATCCATCCATCCATCCATACAAGCACCCATACATACATCCATCTATCCACACATCTATCCATACATACATCCATAAATGTATACATCCATACATCCATACATCCGTACATCCATACTTCCACATATCCATACATCCATAAACCCGTCCAACCATACAACCATACATCCATACATACATCCATTCGTACATCCACACATCCATACATCCTCCCTTTCATACATCCATCGATCCATAAATCTATCCATTCGTACACCCATCCATGTATACATCCACATATCCACACGTCCATACACACATAAACCCGTCCATTCGTACTTCCATCATTCGGTACATGCATCCATCTGTACATCCATACATATATAAAACCATAAATCCATCCATCCATCCATCCATCCTTGCATACATCCATCCATCCTGACACCCACACATCCATACATCCATCGATCCATACATCCTTCCATCCATACTTCCACCCACCAGCCCATCCATCCTTCCATGCATCCATACACACATCAATACACATATCCATACATACACGCATACATTCATCCATCCATACAAACATACATGCATACATACATCCATACAAACATCCATACATACATCCATGCATACATCCATGCATACATCCGTACATACGTCCATACATACATCCATCCATCATTAAATCCATACATACACACACCCATACATCCATAAGTCCATCCACCCATGCACACATCCATCCATGCATACATCCAAACATACATCCATACATCCATACACAATTCCATACACTCACCCATACATACATGAATAGACACATCCGCACATACATCCATACATACATCCATACATCCACCCACACCCACATCCGTACATTCGCCATTCCATACACGCATCCATACATCCATCCATCCATCCAACCATCCATAAATCCATCTAACAGTATATCCATCCATCCATACATACTTACATATACATATCCATACATACATACATACATACGTAGATCCGTCCAGCCATACCCCTATCCATCCATACATGCATCTATCGACACAGCCATCCGTCCATACATCCATCCATCCACACATCCACCCATCCATACATCGATGGATCCATACATCCATCCATCCATGCATCAACCCAGCAATCCATCCATCCATCCAGACATTCATACATACATCAATACATACATCCATACATACACCCATACCTACATGCATACAAACATCCATACATCCATACATCCATCCATCCACACATCCACCCATCCATACATCGATGGATCCATACATCCATCCATCCACACATCCACCCATCCATACATCGATGGATCCATACATCCATCCATCCACACATCCACCCATCCATACATCGATGGATCCATACATCCATCCATCCACACATCCACCCATCCATACATCGATGGATCCATACATCCATCCATCCACACATCCACCCATCCATACATCGATGGATCCATACATCCATCCATCCACACATCCACCCATCCATACATCGATGGATCCATACATCCATCCATCCACACATCCACCCATCCATACATCGATGGATCCATACATCCATCCATCCACACATCCACCCATCCATACATCGATGGATCCATACATCCATCCATCCACACATCCACCCATCCATACATCGATGGATCCATACATCCATCCATCCACACATCCACCCATCCATACATCGATGGATCCATACATCCATCCATCCACACATCCACCCATCCATACATCGATGGATCCATACATCCATCCATCCACACATCCACCCATCCATACATCGATGGATCCATACATCCATCCATCCACACATCCACCCATCCATACATCGATCCATACATACATACATCAACACATACAAACACACATACAATCATATATTCATTCATACATACATCCGTACATACACCCATACAGCCATCCAGCCAAACAACCATACATATACACATCGATACATTCATATATCCGCACATCCGTACATTCGTACTTCCACACGTACATACATACATACATCCATACATCCATACATCCATACATCCATACATCCATACATCCATACATCCATCCATACGTACATACATCCTTCCATACAAACATCCATACGTACATCCATACATACATCCACCCATACATACAGCCATCCATCCATCCATACATCCATCCGTACTTCCAACCTTCCATACACCCATCCATCCATACGTAAACATATCCATTCATCCATCGCTCCATACATCTATCCATCCACACATCAATCCACCAATCCATCTATCCACCCTTACATTCATACGTACATCAATGCATCCATACATTCATCCATACATCCATACATCCGTACATCCGCACATCCATACATCCATACATGCACACACCCATACATCCACACATGCATTCATCCATACATTCTTACATCCATAGATTCATACATACATACATACATACATCCAAACATCCATACATCCACCCAACCACAAATCCATCCAAATATGCATCCATCCGTCCATACACTAATACATCCATACATCCGTCCGTACACTCGTACATACATACATGCATACTCGCATACACACACCCACGCAATCATCAGTACATACATCCATACATCCATACACTCATGCATCAATACATCTGCACATCAAT
>NW_016940480.1:0-1164 GCF_001483705.2 Eufriesea mexicana | reverse complement strand
AGCGCAGAAATCCATCGAATAGAAGTGTATGTAACAAAATTCGAGGATATCCTTACATAACCTAGCCTAACCTAACCCAACCGAACGTGTACATAACGTGCCGCGACCACTGATGCAGGTATCCCCAGACCCAAGCAGAATACGGTAGAGCACAGTAGATAGTAGAAATCCCCCGCAATGCAGTGCATAGCATAAAAGCCGTACATATCCTGACATAACCTGACCATACATTAAACACCCAAACGTAGTGTATCTAAGCATAACGCGACGAGACCAGTATTACTGGCATCCCCAGAGCCAGGTAGAGCACACTAGAGCACATTAGAGCGCAGACATCCACCGAATAGCAGTGAATAGCACAGAAGTCAAAGTAGCCTATCCTATCCTAGCCAAACGTAACATTCCCAATCGAAGCCTAACTCAACCTCACATGACCGGACAACAATTCCAGACCTCCACAGAGGCAAGCAGAGTGTACTAGAACACAGTAGTGCGCAGAAATCTACTCCACTGACGTGAATATCACAACGGTCGAGGATATCCTAACATGACCTGACCTAATCCAACGTAACCAAACGCAGCACAACACAACGTGACGTGTCGCTAGAGCTGCTCCTGCCCCCCCCCCCTCCGCAGCATAACAGAGTGTAGTAGGGCACAGTATATCATAGATATACACCGTGTACAGCCGTGTAAACCACAAAAGTCGGTGCAGCGTATCCTACCCTAGCTAAACGTGGCACGTCAAAACGTAACGCAACTAAACCCACCAAGACGATACCACCATTGATCGCCTCCACGCCGACAAGAAGAACGTACCAGAGATGAGTATAACGCAGAAGTTCACATCACAGCAGTGAATATCGCTATAGCAGTAGACATCCTAGCATAACCTGATCAAACGTAAAATAACAAAACGGCGGGAAACGCAACATAACTTCCCGCGACCACTGCTCCTGGCCTCCGAGAGCAAAGCATAATGTAGCAGAGCGCAGTAGATCACAGAAATCCGCGTGGCAGCAGTGTATAACACGAGAGTCAGAGCTATCCCAGCCAAAGTTAGCCTAAACTGTCACAAGCAAGCGTAACATAACTGAACGTAACGTGCAAGGACCAGTAATGCTCGAATCCCCAGAGTCGAGCGGAGTATAGTAGAGCAATGTT
>NW_016940479.1:0-1141 GCF_001483705.2 Eufriesea mexicana | reverse complement strand
CCTATGTACACTGGGATTCTGCGGATTTCTGCGTTCCACTCCATACTAATGTGTTCTGCTTGGATCTGTATAGGCCAGCAATATCGGTCTCCACACGTTAGGTTAATTTACGCTACGCTTGGTTAGGTCATATTTGTTTGGGTTTGGTTTGCATGTCTTTAACTATCGGAGCATATACTGCTAGTCGCTGGATTTCTGAGATCCACTATGCCCTGGAATGTTCTGCATGGCACTGGGGAGGCCAGCAATAGTTGTCTCTACTCGTTGGGTATAGTTGGTCTTCGCCTGGTTAGGTTACTTTGGGTCATGTAAGGATGGGGTATCCATGGCATTTGCGCTACTCGCTGCTGTTTGGTGGCTTCCTGCGCTCTACTGTGCTCCAGTGTCTTCCGCTTGGATTTGGGGATTCCAGCAATAGTGGTCTCAGCACGGTAGGTTAATTTATGTTACGTTCGGTTTTATAAAGTTTGGACTGGTTAAGATTGGGTAGTGTCGCCTTTTGTGATATACACCGCTCTCCACTGGCTTTCTACGCTCTACATTGCTCTACCATACTCTTCTCGACTCTGGGGATGCCAGCAATAGAGGTCGCTGCTCGTTTTGTTGTGTTAGGCTGCGTTGGGTATGTTAAAATTGGTAATGCTCGGAGAGGTTAGATTCAACATTTGTGCTCTTCAGCGATATTCGGTGGATTTCTGCGCTGTACATTGCTCTGCTATAATCTGCTCGACTCTGGGGAGGTCAGCGATAGTGGTCGTGGCACGAGAGGATGAGTTAGGTTACGTTAGGTCATGTTCGGTTCGGTTAGGATAGGAAAGAAGAGCCTCGACTATTGTGCTGTACACTGCTATTCGAAGGACTTCTGCGCACCATTGTGATATAATATGCTCCGCTTTTCTGAGGGGAGGCCAGAAAATGTCGTCGTTGCACGAGTGGTAGAGTTAAATTACGTTCAGCTAGGTTAGGTTAGGTTAGGATAAGGGTGGGTTGCTTTGACTTTTGTGACATATACAGCTATTCGGAGGACTTCTGCGGTATACAGGCATCTCATATGCTCTGCTTGGCTCTGAATATGGCAGCAATAGTGGTCTCGGCTCGATAGGTTGCGTTAGGTTACGTTTGGTTATGTTACATTTGTTAG
>NW_016940478.1:0-641 GCF_001483705.2 Eufriesea mexicana | reverse complement strand
TTGGCATTTTCGGCTAATATCGTGGTGAGGTATCTTTGGTGCATAAATAAGGAGGAAATATCTGTTGCCGCGCTATAGACGTTGCAATGCTGTACAATATGGCCGGAATATTCAATCTTACTGACATTTTCGACCAATATCGTGGTGACCTAGCTTTCTTGCATATGTAAGGGGGAAAGATTCTACTGGTGTGCTATAGCCACCGCAATGCTATAGAATCTGCCTCGAAAATTCAATTTTATTGTCATTTTCGGCTAATATCGTGGTGAGCTAACTTTCTTGCATAAATAAGGAGGAAAGATACTATTGGCCAGCTATAGCCATTGCAATTCCATAGTATCTGGATGGAAAATTCAATTTTATTGTCATTTTCGGCTAATATCGTGGTGAGCTAACTTTCTTGCATAAATAAGGAGGAAAGATACTATTGGCCAGCTATAGCCATTGCAATTCCATAGTATCTGGATGGAAAATTCAATTTTATTGTCATTTTCGACTAATACCGTGGTGAGCTGTCATCCATGCATAAATAAGGAGGAATGACTCTGTTGGCACGCTGTAGCCATTGCAGTGATATAGAATCTGCCTCGAAAATTCAATTTTATTAACAATTTCGACTAATATCGTAGTGTGGTAACCTT
>NW_016940477.1:0-1142 GCF_001483705.2 Eufriesea mexicana | reverse complement strand
CCATCCATACATCCATCCATCCATACACCCATACGTATATCTATAAATACATCCATACGTTCATACATCGATCCATACAACCATCCATCCATACATCCATACGTTCATCAGTACATACATCCATCCATACATACACCCATACATCCATACAACCATTCATCTATACATTCGTACATCCATACAACCATACATCCATACATACATACATCCATACATTCATACATACACACATCCATACATTCATTCATACATATATCCATACACCCACACATCCATCCATACAGCCATCCGAACATACGTCCATCCATGCATGCATCCATACATCCACACATCCATACATCCATAGACCCAAAAACTCATACATACACACATGCATCCATCCAACCATCCATAGATCCATACATTCACAAATCCACACATCCATAAATCCTACCATCCGTACTTCCATCCATCGATACATAGATCACACCCATATATACATATATCTATACATACAAATATCCACACATACGTACATACGACGATCCATACCTCAATCCATCCATACATCCATCCATCCATACAGTCAGCCATCCATAGATCCATTCATCTATACATCCATCCTCCCATACGTCCATCCATTTATACATCCACCCATCAATAAAGCCAGCCATCTATACATCCAACCTTCCATACCTCCATCCAACAATCCATCCATCCATCCTTTCATCCATACATACACCCATCCATTAAACCATCCATAAACCCATCCATACATCCATACATCCATATATCCATCAACACGTACCACTATCGTTCGATACATCCATACATACATACATCCATACATATATACATCCATTCATATATACATCCATACATCCATACATCCGTACATCCGTCCATCCATACCTCAACCCATCCACCCATCCATCCGTCCTTACCGCCATTGATCCATACATCCATTCATCCACACATCCATCCATCCATACATCCATTCTTCCATACATACATCCATCCATAAATCCACCCATTCATACATCCACACATCCATACATCAATACATCCATTCGTCCATGCAACAATCCATCCATCCATCTATACATCCATACATACATACACACATCCATACATCCATACATCCATACATTCATACATCCATA
>NW_016940476.1:0-1191 GCF_001483705.2 Eufriesea mexicana | reverse complement strand
ATTAGAGCACAGTGGAGCGCAGAAATATACCGAATAGCTTTGTAAAGCACAATAGCCAAAGCTATCCTTACCTAACCTTACCCAACCAAGCTTAACCAAAAGAAATCTTGTCCAAAGTAACGTGCCGCGATCAGAATTGCAGATCTCCACTGAGTCAAGCGAAGCGTATTGGAGGAGAGCAGAGTGCAGGAATACATAGACTCTCAGTGTATAGCAGAAAATTCCAAGCTATGCTCTACAAACCTAAGAAAGGATGACATATACAAATGTAACATAACAAAATCTAAGGAGCCGCGACTGCAATTGCTGGCCTTCCCAGAGTCGAGCACAGCACAGCAGAGCACAGAAATCCACCGAATAATAGTGAATACCACGAAAGTCAAAGCTCTCAAATGCCAACACAGACAAACATAACCTAGCCAAGCGTTGGCAATCTGAGAATATCGTGCCGAGGCCATTATCCCTGACAGCCGCAGAGCCGCGCAGAGAGTATTAGAGCACAGCAGAGCGCAGATGTCCACCGAATAGCAGTTTATAGTACAATAGTTATAGCTATCCAAGCCTAATCCAACCAAACGTGACATAGGCAAGCGTATCTCAACCCGACCTAACTCTCCTACACCATCATAGATGTCTCCCACAGATCCAACCAGAATATACTAGATCAAACTAGAGCGCAGGAATCCGCCGCACTGCAGTGTAAAGCACAAAAGTAGAAAATATACTAACCTACACTGAACAAACCTAACTTGAACAAACGTAGCTTAACTCAACGTAACGTGACGCAACCACTACTACTGGCCTCCCCAGAGCCAAGCGGAACATATTATAGGAGTGTAGAGAGCAGAAGTCCATAGAATTGCAGGGTACAGCGCAAAGGTCATAGCTAAACCCTCCAAACATAACTGACCGTTACATAGCCAAACCTAAAACAACACGACCTAACGTGCCTACACTACAATTGATGGCTTCCACAGAGCCAACCAGAATATACTAGAGCACAGCAAAGCGCAGAAATCCGCGGCATTGCAGTGAAAAGCACAAAGCTCAAAGATATCCTAGCCTAACCCAACCAAGCCTAACGCAAACAAACGTTACCTAACTAAACATGACGTGCTGCGACCAGTATTGCTTCCATCCACAGAGGCAAGGAGAGCATATTCGCGGTGGGTAGAGCGCAGAATTACGTGA
>NW_016940475.1:0-570 GCF_001483705.2 Eufriesea mexicana | reverse complement strand
CCACGATATTAGTCGAAAATGTCAATAAAATTGAATTTTCCATACAGATTCTATAGTATTGAAATGGCTATAGCACGCCAATGGATTCTTTTCACCTTGTTTATGCAAGAAAGTTTGCTTTCCACGATATTAGTCAAAAATGTCAATAAGATTGAATTATCCAGCCAGATTCTACGACATTGAAATCTCAATAGCACTCCAGAAGGATCCTTCCTACTTACTTATGCATGGAAGACATTTTACCACGATATTAATAGAAAATGAAAATAAAATTGAATTTTCCAGGACGATTATAGCATTGCAATGTCTATATCACGCCAGTAGAATCTCTCCTCCTTATTTATGCAAGAAAGTCAGCTCATCTCGATATTAGTCGAAAATGTCAATAAATTGAATCTGCCAGGCACATTCTAAATCATTGCAATGGTTATAGCACGCCAAATGTATCTTTCCTCCGTATTTATGCGAGAAAGGCAGCGCACCACAATATTATACGAAAATGTGAAGAATATTGAACTTTCCAGACAGAATCCAGAGCATTGCAATGGCTATAGCACGCCAATAGAATCT
>NW_016940474.1:0-521 GCF_001483705.2 Eufriesea mexicana | reverse complement strand
GTGTTGTGACAGGCCAGCAGTAGTGTTTTCGGCACGTTAGCTTGATCTCGGTTAAGTTCGGTTATGATAGGTTTGGCTATGTTAGGACAGGGTGGATATATATTTTGAGCTTGCAATGCTGTTCTATTGATTTCTGAGCCCCTACTCTCCTCCAATATGTTCTGCTTAGCTCTGTGGAGGGCAGCAATGGACGTCTCAGAACGTTAGGTTGAGTTAGGCTACGTTTGGCTACGTTATGTTTGGTTTCGTTAGGATACGATAGCTTTGACTTTTGTGCTGTACACTGCTGGTCCGTGGATTCCAGCGCACTACAGGGACAGAGTATGCTCCGCTTGGCTCTGTGGAGGCTAGCGGTATCGGTCTCGGCACGTTTTGTTGCGTTAGGCTACGTTTGGTTAGTTTAGCTTAGTTCAGCTAAGGCCTGGATATCTTCGACTTTTGTGCTGTACACTGCGATGCGGCGGATTTGTAGGACCTACTGCGCACTATCATGTTCCCATTGGCTATGTGGAGGCCAGCAA
>NW_016940473.1:0-582 GCF_001483705.2 Eufriesea mexicana | reverse complement strand
CCATCCATATATCCTGCCATTCACACATACATCCATCCATACATCCTTTCATCCACACAACCAAACATCTATAAATCCATACATCCGTACATATATACATCCCTACAGTCATACTTGCGTACATCCGGCCATCCATACCTCAATCCATCCATACATCCATCCAACCACACAACCATTCATCCATACATAAATCCATCCATAAATCCTTCTTTCCATACATCAATCAATACATACATCCATCCACCCATACACTCATATATCCACACATCCATAAATCCATCCATCCATACATCCATCCACCAATCCATTCATACATACATACATACATACATACATCAATACATACATCAATACATACATATATACATTCATATATCCATACAACCGTACATCCAGAAATTCGTACATCCATACGTCCATACATCCATACGTCCATACATCCATACATGCATGCATCCATACATACTTTCATCCATGCATCCATGCATACCCGATACACTCATCCATACTTACATCCACAGATACATCCGTAAATGCATCCATACATGCATCCATACATCCATGCATACATCCATGCATACA
>NW_016940472.1:625-933 GCF_001483705.2 Eufriesea mexicana | reverse complement strand
GGACACTATTGCTTGTCCCACAGCCAAGCAGAATATACTATAGCTGAGTAGAGCGCAGAAATAACGGCATTGCAGTGTACAGCGCAAAGTGGAAGGTACACCAACCGTTCCTGTCCTAGCCTAACCTAACCGAACGTGGCCTAACTCAAAATTATGTGCAGAGACCGCCATAGCTGTCCTCGCCAGAGCCAAGCACAGCAGATTAGAGCAATGTAGAGCGCAGGAGTACACCGGTTAGCGGTGTATAGGACAAAAGTCAAAGATTATCTCTCCTAACTTAACCAAACGTAGCACAACCAAACGTAACC
>NW_016940472.1:0-602 GCF_001483705.2 Eufriesea mexicana | reverse complement strand
GGACACTCATTCAGGCCTCCCCAGAGCAACGCAGAGAATATTAGATTCCAGTAGAGCACACAAATCCACCGAAGAGCTGTTTATAGCACAAAAGTCAAAGCTACCCTATCATAACCTAGCAAAACTTAAAATAGCCGAACGTAACGTTATTCAACCTAACGTGCCAAGACGACTATTCCTGACCTCACAAGAGCAAAGCAGGGCATATCAGAGCGCAGTAGAGCGCAGACGTCCACCGAAAAGCAGTGTACACCACGTAAGTCAGAGCAATCCAAGCCAAACCTAGACTAACGTAACATACCCAAACGTAATCTATCTCAACCCAACGTGATGAGGCAACCACTGCTGCATTCCCTAAAGACAAGCCGAACAAACTAGCGCACAGTAGAGCGCAGAAATCCATCGAACAGCAGGGCACAGCAAAAAGGTGTGAGCTATGCTATCCAAACATTGCCTAACCCGTCCTAACCGAACGTAACATAGATCAACATAACGTGCCGAGACCACTATTCTTGGCCTTCCCAGTGCAAGGCTGAACTCCCTAGAGCGCTGTAGGGCATTGTAGGCCGCGAAACAGCTGTGTACAGCACCAATGCCAATGA
>NW_016940471.1:0-211 GCF_001483705.2 Eufriesea mexicana | reverse complement strand
ATGTTAATTGAACGGCTACAGCGCTGCGTTGATGGATGTACCAAATACCTTACTGTCAATTGTTAATATCTCTAGCCATAATCGTACTATGCATTGGTTTCCTTGAATTGCTGTTAAAGTTAGGTTATCAATGAACAAATTTTTTCATCGTGTAAAGTAACGCGATCATGGCTATACTCTGTATCGTCTCGTCAACTTTAATCTCCAGAGC
>NW_016940470.1:0-1361 GCF_001483705.2 Eufriesea mexicana | reverse complement strand
AATAGCGTTAGCATTCCAACAAGAAGAATCAAATATATAATTTGTTAATAGAGGATAAACTGTTCAACCTGTACCTGATGTAAACTTATAAATTCTTCTAATTAATAATAATAATAACGAAGGGGATAATAATCAAAATGTAATATTATTATAAAACCGAAATCCCACGACACCCCGAAAAATCAGGAACGTCGACTTGTCAATCTCCTCCCGCAAGCTTCTCTCATGACAGCCAATCGGAACGCGTGCACCGCGCCCCCGTCGTGCACCCTGTCCGCACGACAAAGTGGCATCTCGCGAGCGTATAAAGCCCACCTATCCGTGCGTCTCCCCACCGGGCATCGTAATCGGCGGAAAGTATTCTTTCCGAAACAACGCAGCGTTCTACCAAGATTTATCGGCCGTTCGAGCGTATTTCATTACGGCTGACCCTCATTGTCCGGCTCGCGCGACATATTTCCATCGGCTGTAAACGGCCGAGGAGCCGCGGCGACCGCACATTTCGTTCGGTTAGCCTCGTGGCTAATTCCCGAACGTCCGGCCGCGGTGAAGTGCATAAATAACCGGGCAATCGTGGGTGACGAGTTTTCGCGTCGCGTACGACGAGCTTAAATCTCCCCGGGGCCCGAAGTGACGCCTCGTAATGCGGGGTTCTGCCCTGGCGTCCGGGGCCCTGAACGACGACACAGGCGCATCCACGTTACGGTCCGCATTGGCAGGCGTTTGAAATACACTCGGCTGAATTATGAACCGTAAAAACACGAAGTATAGCGGCCGGAACGAAACTCCGTAGGGCTTTAACCCGGCTGGTAACCGTAGGTAACCGTATTCACCCTCGCGGAGGGTTATTACCGTGCGTGACTCGGTGTGGTCTGCGGTCCAAACACCTCTGCAGGATGCCTTCTCCTCGGATGCTGCAGCGACGGAGAGGACGCAGAGACGCGTGGAGAGTCAGGAAATGGGGAACAGAGGGAATGGAGACGCGGCCAATAGCCCGAGATGGAATAAGGTGCAACTCTGGCATGACGGAACCACCTCTGCTCGCGAATTCGAGTGGCAACTGGGCCTCGTTAACAGCTCGTGCAGTTTCCAATAACGAATGCAAGTCTGAGAACTTTGGAGTTTATTTCTGTTTAGCTGTTTCTTATACTTGTATCTTTTCATGGGAATAGCTGAGGATAGAGTGGCTCAAGTTAATATCAGACTGTTTATCTTCGAATATTATCTCTTTGGGGCACGCTGGGATCCATGGTGGGATATTTTTAGTCCCACTTCGAAATATTGTAATAATTGCTCGCGCATAGGTTTATGTTTCGTCTTATTTACGTAAAGCAGTTGGTAGTACCTTCGACGAATGTTAT
>NW_016940469.1:510-2505 GCF_001483705.2 Eufriesea mexicana | reverse complement strand
AATAGAGCACAGTAGAGCGCGGAAATTCAACGTCGAGCAGTGTATAGTACAAAAGTGAAAGCTGCCCCAACCAAACCTAACCAAACGTGCCCTAATCAAAAATAACGCAGCTCAGCATAACTTGCCGCGGTTACTACTCCTGGCGTCCCCAGACGCCAGCAGAGTGTGATAGCGCCTGGAGGAGCGCAGAAATCCGTAGAATAGCAGTGTAGAGCACAAAAGTCAAGGATTTCCGAACCTAACGCAACGTAACCTAGCATAGCCGCACGTACTCCAACTGAACCCAACATGCAGCGATCACTACTGGTGGACTCCCGAGATTCGAGCAGATTATAGTAGAGCTATGTAGAGCGCAGGAATCACCGAAGAGCAGTGTATAGCACAAGAGTCTAAGCTATCCGGACCTAACCTAGCCAAACGTAACGCAAGCAAACGTAACTTAACCCAAACTAATGAGCCTAGACCACAATTGGTGATATCCCCAGAGCAAACCGGAGCATACTAGAGCCCTGTGGATCGCAGAAATCCACCGTATAGCAGTGTACAGTAAAATAGTCAAAGCTATGCCTATCAAGCCTACCGAAACCTATCCTAACTAAACGCAACATGACTCAAGCTAACGTGGCGAGAGCACTATTCCTGGCGTCCGCAGGGACAAGCAGTGTGCGATAGCCCACAGAAGAACGCAGATGTCCATGGAGTAGCAGGGCGTAGCACAAAAGTCAAGGTTAACCTAACCAAGCCGAACGTAATGTAACTCAAACTAACCAGCCGTGACCACAATTGTTGGCTTGCCGTGAACCCAGTAGAGCGTAGTAGGGCAATTTAGGGCTCAGAAATCCATCGAATAGCACTGTACACCACATAAGTCTAAGCCATCCTGACCAACCGTTGCCTAGCCTGACCCTACCAAACTTAACATATCTCAACCAAACGTGCCAAGACCGCTATTGCTGTCGCCCTCCCCCCAAAGTCAAACAGATACGAGTACAGCAATACAGAACGCAGGTATCGACCGAATGGCTGTGTACAGCGCAAAAGTCAAGGCTATCGTAACCAAACCAAATCTAGCCAAGCCAATCTTGACATAACTAAACCTGTCAACCAAACGTGCCAAGCCCGCTATTGCTGTCCCCCCATAGACAAACAGATACGAGTACAGCAATACAGAACGCAGGTATCGACCGAATAGCTGTGTATAGCGCAAAAGTCAAGGCTATCGTAACCAAACCTAATCTGGCCAAGCCAAGCTTGACATAACTAATCCTAGCGTGCCGAGGCGACTATTTCTGGCCTTTCCAGTGCCAAGCAGAACATATTAGAGCACAGTGGAGCGCAGGAATCCACCGAATTGCAGAGTATAGCGCAGAAGTCAAAGAAACCGTTACCCAATCTGTCATAACCTATCATAACCACGCTTAGACTAAATAACCCTAACGTTGTGAGCCCACTATTACTGGCCTTCCCGTCGCCATGTAGTACATATCTGAAGAGATGAGAGCGCTGTTATCCATAGGATCGCAGGGTAAAGCAGAAAAGTCGAAGCGGCCCATACTTGACCCAAGCAGATATAACTGAAGCAAACGTGAACTAACTCAAACAAACGAGTCGCGACCACTGCATCTGGGCTCCGCAGAGCAAATCAGAACATACAAGATCACAGTAGAGCGCAGGAATCCACATGGTGGAAGTGTATATCGCTAAAGTCATTGCTATCCTAGCCTAACCCAAGCAAGCGTAGCCAAACCAAACGTAGCCTAACTCAACATAGCGTACCGAGACCACCATTGCCGGCACCCACTGAGTCGAGCAGAGTATAGTACAGTTATGTAGAGCGCTGAAATACACCGAATAGCAGCCTATAGCGCAGAATTCGACTGTACCGTACCATAACCATTCCAAACATAATAAAACGGACGTAACCTATCTTAACCTAACGTACAGGGACCACTATTGCAGACCTCCCTAGAGCAAGACAGAGCATCTTAGAGTGCA
>NW_016940469.1:0-421 GCF_001483705.2 Eufriesea mexicana | reverse complement strand
GTTCGTGACATAGCCAAACGTAACATAACACAATATAGCGTGCCGCGCCCACTATTGCTGGCCTCCCGAGATGCTAGCAGAATATAGTAGAGCACAGTAGCGCGCAGAATTCTACCGAATAACAGTTTACATCACGAAAGCCGAAGCTACACAAGCCTAGCCCAAATTAGCATAGCCTAACGAAATGTTACTTAACTCATGCAAACGTTACACGCCCGCTATTGCTGGCCGCCCCACAGACAGGTAGAGGCTAGTCGAGCAATGCGGGGCGCAGTTATCGACTGAACAGCAGTGTAAGGCGCAAACGTCAAAGCAAATCTGACCAAACCTTACCTAATCTAGCCAAGCCAAACGTACACTAACATATCCTAGCGTGAAAAGAACGCTATTGCTTGCCACCCAGAAGCGAGCAGATTACAGT
>NW_016940468.1:372-595 GCF_001483705.2 Eufriesea mexicana | reverse complement strand
TAACATGCTCTGCTTGGATCTGTGGAGGCCAGTAATAGATATCTCGTCTCCGCACTTTTTGTCATTCTACGTTTTGTTAGGTTATGTTAGGTCATGTTAGGTTAGGGTATCCTTGACTATTGTGCTATAAACTGCCATTTGGTGGCTCTCTGCGCTGAACTGAGATCCAGCATATACTGCTTGGCTCTGTGGAGTCCTGCAATGGTGGTTTCGGCGCGCTAGG
>NW_016940468.1:0-223 GCF_001483705.2 Eufriesea mexicana | reverse complement strand
CGGCACACAAGCTTGTGTTATGTTACGCATGGCTTGGTCAGGCTCGGTTATGTTTAGTTAGTAAAGCCATGTCCTTTGTGCCACACACTGCAATTCGTTCGATACTTGTGCACTGCACTGCTGTACTAGCATCCGCTTGTCTCTGGGGAGGCCAGAAATTGTGGCCGTGGCACGTTTGGATTAGCTAGGTTTCATTTGGTTATGTAAGGTTTTGTTATGTTTG
>NW_016940467.1:0-552 GCF_001483705.2 Eufriesea mexicana | reverse complement strand
TAATAAACCTCTCCTAACCAAGTGTAACACAACTTCACATAACGCACCGCGGCCGCCACTTCAAGCATTCCCAGATAAATGCAGGGAGTATTGGATCGCAGTAGAGCACAGAAATCCACCGAATAGCAGTGTATAGCAGAAAAGTTGAAGCCCTCCAAACACTACCATGGCTACCATATCCTAACAAAACGGATCCTATCCCAATATAAAGCGCCGATGCAACTATTGCCGGCATTCCCGTTTCCAAGCAGGGCATAATAGTGGAGAATACAGCTCTGAGGCCCATAGGATGTTAATGCATGGAACGAAAGTAAAAGATACCCTAACCTAACCCAAACATACGTAACATAAACATACGTAACCTATCTGAACATAACGCGCCGCGTCCACCATTTCTGGAATTCCCAGAGCAAAGCAGGGAACATTAGATTATAGTAGGGCGCAGAACTCTACCGAATAGCCGTGTATAGCACAAAAGTCGAAGCTATTCTATCCTAACCTAACCAAACGTCACATAACCAGACGCAACATAACTCAGACCAACGTGCAGAG
>NW_016940466.1:8380-10810 GCF_001483705.2 Eufriesea mexicana | reverse complement strand
ATTCGGTGGATTTCTGCGCTCTCCTGTGCGCTAATGTTCTCTGCTTGGGCCTGTGGAGGCCAGAAATTGTGGCCTCTGCTCGCTAGGTCGAGTTAGGCTGCGTATGGTCTGCTTAGACTTGTTTAGGTTAGGACAGGGTAGGTTCGACGTTTGTACTATGCACTACAGTTCGGTGGTCTTCTTCGCCCTACGCTGTTCTACTATACTCTGGTCGACTCTGGTGTGTCCAGTAATAATTGTTTCGCCACGTTAGGGTGAGATAGGCTACGTTTGACTACGTTACGTTTGTTTGGGTTAGATTTGGGTTGATTTGAGGGTCGTGGTATGCACTGATATTCGGTGGACTTCTACGCTGTACTGTGCTCTGCTGTACTCTACTTGGGCCTGGGGAATCCAGCAATAGTGGTCGCGGCAAGTAACGTTGTGTTAGGCAATGTTTGACTTGGCTCTTTGGTTTGGGTTCGGTACGGGTAGCTTAGACATTTCTCACATACACAGCAATTCTATGGATTCCTGCGTTCTACTATCCACTAACAAGTTCTGCTTGACCCTGGGGCTGCCAGCAATCCTGGTCGCGGCACGTTATTTTGAGTTATGTTAGATTTGGTTGGAAGAAGACAGGGTTGCTTAGACTTTTTTTGCTGTACACTGCTCCTCGGACGTTATCCGATATGTACATTGCTATACTACGCTCTGATCGACTCTCGGTAGGCCAGCAATAGTGGTCGCAGGAAGTTAGGTTGAGTCAGAATACGTTTGGGTGTGTTGGGTTACGTTGCGTTAGGTAAGGATATATTCGGCCTTTGTGCCACACACAGCTCTTCTGTGGACTTCTGCGCTCCATTGTGCGCTATCACACGCTACTTGTGTCTTGGGACGCCAGGTATAGTTGTTTCAGCATGTTATGTTAAGTTAGGCTACGTTTGGTTATGCTACGTAAGTTCGGCTTATGTTAGGATATCAGTGACTTTCGTGTTGTATACTGTTATTCGGTAAAATTCTGAGTCCTACAGTGCTATACTACACACAGCTCGATTCTGCAGAGGCCAGCTGTAGTGGTCGCGGCACGTTACGTTCAGTTATGTTACGTTTGGCTATGCTTCGGTATGTTATGTTAGGAAAGGATGGCTTTAAGGTCTGTGCTATACACTGCTATTCGGTCGACTTCTGCGATGTACTGTGGTATTGTCTTTTTCGCTTTGTTCTGGCGAGGTCAGCAATAGTGGTCTCGGCACGTTAGGTTAAATTAGGCTACGCTCGTTTATATTAGGTTTGGATTGGTTACGATGGGATACAGCTGACTTGAGTGCTGTACACTACTATTCGTTGGGTCTCTGCGCTCTACATAGCTCTACTAAGCTATGCTCGACTCAGGGGAGGCCAGTAATGGTGGTCTCGGCACTTTAGATTCAGTTGGGGTACGTGTAGCTTGGCTATGCTTCTTTGGATATGTCATGTTGGTTTGGGCGAGGTTTGGATAGCTTTGACTTTTCAGCTATACACTACGATTTTATGAATTTCCGCGCTCCACCCCCTCCAATATGCTGTGCTTGGCCCTGGGGAGTCCAGCAAAGGCGGTTGCGTCACGTTTGGTAAAGTTATGATACGCTTGGCAATGATAAGATTGGTTAAGTTTGGAGAGGGTATCGTTGACTTCTGTGCTATGCACTGATATTTGGTGGATTCCTGGCTCTACTGCACTCTACTGTAATCTGCTCGATTCTGGGGAGGCCAGTTAGGTCACGGCACGTTAGGTAGGAATATATGACGTTTGGTTATACTACGTTTGGCTAGGTTTGGATAGGATAGCGTTGACTCTTATGCTGCACACAGCTATTCAGTGCACTTATGCGCTCCACTATGCCCTAGTATATTCTGCTTGCATCTGGGGAGGCCAGCAATGGTGGCCTCGGAACGCTAGGTTACGTTAGGTTGCGTTTGGTTATGCCACGTTTGGTTAGGTTAGGATAGGTTAGCTAAGACTGTAGAGCTATACACGGCTATTCGGTGATTCTCTGCGCTCTACATTGCTCTACTATGCCCCGCTAGACTCTTGGGAGGCCAACAATAGTGGTCTCGGCATGCAAAGTTGGTTTAAGTTACGCTTGGCTTGGCCAGGTAGGGATAGGTTTGGCTTGGGAAACTTTGTCTTTTTTACTTTACACTGCTATGCACTCGATATCTGCCCCTGCGGTGCTCCTCTTGCATCTGCTTTACTCCGGGGAGGCGAGAAATGGCGGTCACCTCGCGTTTGGTTGATATAGGTTACACTTGGTTATGTCAGGTTAGGTTATGTTTGGACAGGATTGCTTTGACTTTTGTGCTATACACCGCTATTAGGTGGATTTCGTCGCTCTACTGTGCTCTAGAATATTCCGCTTGGCTGCGGGGATGACAGAAGTAGTGCCCTCAGCAGGTTAGGCTGAGTTT
>NW_016940466.1:0-2025 GCF_001483705.2 Eufriesea mexicana | reverse complement strand
CAGCTCATCCTAACGTGCCAAGGCCACTACTGCTGGCCTAGTCATAGCCTAGCAGAATGTAGTAGAGCACAGTAGATAACAGAAATCCACCGAATAATAGGATATAGCACGAAAGTCGAAGGTTCCTTGACCAAATATATCCTAGCCTAGCATAACCAAACGTACCATAACTCAACGTAAAGTGACTCGACCACTCTTGCTCGCCTCCCCTGAGTTTAGGAGAGTATTGTAGAGCAACGTTGATAGCAGGAATCCACCGAATAGCAGCGTATAGCACAAAAGCCGAGGGTACGCTAACCAAACCTGGCATAACCTGACCCAACTGAAAGTAGCGTAACTCCACGCAACGTGCGGCGACCGCAATTGATGGCCTTCGTAGAGGTATGCAAAGCATATTACAGCACGTCAGAGCACAGAAATCAATCAAATAGCAGTGTAAATCACAATAGTCAGTGTGGCCTATCCTAATCTAGCAAAACGTGACAAACCCAAACGGGGACTAACCCAAACTGACACGACGGGACCGCTATTGCTGGCCTCCACTGAGACAAGCGGAATGTACTAGATCACGGTAAGGCGGAGAGATCCACCGCATTGCAGTGGATATTACAAAAGCTGTGGATATCGTAGCACAACCTGACCGAACCCAACCTAACCAAACGTGGCATAATCCAACGTAACGTGCCGCGGCAACTGCTCCTGGCCTCCCCATAGACTAGCAGAATGTAGTAGGGCTCAGTAGATCACAGGAATCCGCAGAATACCAGTGTAAATCACGACAGTCAAAGCTATCGTACCCAAACTTTTCCTAACCTAACTTAACCAAAAGTAACCTAACCCAACGCAGCCTACCGCGACCGCTATTTCTCGACTCTCCAGAATACAGCAGAATATCGTAGAGCAATGTAGAGCGCAGAAATCAACTGAATGGCAGTGTATAGCGCAAAGGTCGAGGATAGCGTAACCAAACCTGGCATAACCTAACCTAGCCAAACATAGCAAAAATCAACATAACGCGGAAAGACCGCTGCTCCCGACCTACCCATAGCCAAGCAGGATGTAGTAGAGCACAACTGATCACAGTAACACACGAAATGGCAGTGTAAAGCACAAAAGGCAAAGTAGCCTATCCTAACCCAGCCAAACGTAACATACCTAATCGTAACCTAACTCAACCTGACATGGCTAGACAACAATTGCTGACCTCCACAGAGACAAGCAGGGTGTACTAGGGCACAGTATTGCGTATAAATCCACAGAATCACAGTGTACAGCACGAGGTTCACAGCTATCCTAACCAAACTTTGTCTAACCGTACCCAACCGAACGTAACGTAACTGAAGGTAACGTGCCGCGACCAGAATTGCTCGCCACCACTGAGCCGAGCAGGGTACAGCGGAGCAATATAGAGAGCAGAAACCCGCCGAATAGCAGTTTGCAGCACAATAGGTACGCTATCGGTACCTTTCCTAACCTGACCTAGCCAAATGTAGCATAACTCAGCATAACGTGCGGCCACTACCTCTGCTGGCATTCCAGGAGCCAAGCAGAATATAGTAGGGCACTGTAGATTACAGAAGTCCACCGAAAGCTGTGTGTAGCACGAAACGAAAAGTCATAGTGTCCAAACTTAGCCAAACCTAACCCATCCAAGTGTATCCTAACCAAACGTATCGTGCCTTGACCGCTATTGAAAGTCAGTGACAACCTGACCGTGCTAGACACAACCAAACGTAACCAAACGTACCATAGCACAGCCTAACGCGCCGAGACCGCTATTGCAGGCCCCGCGAGGGCCAAGCGGAAGATATTGGAGCACAGCAGGGCGCAGATATCCGAGGGTAGCAGTGTACAGCACAAACGTCTGAACTAACCTGTACTAACCCTACCAAACGTACAATAACCAAACGCAGCCAAACTTAAACTAACGTGCCGAGATCTACATTGCTGGCCTCCCAGCTCCAGGCAGAATATACTACATCACAGCAGAGCGCAGAAATCCACCGCACTGCAATGTATAGCACA
>NW_016940465.1:0-2383 GCF_001483705.2 Eufriesea mexicana | reverse complement strand
TTGCCTGGCCTGGCCTGGCCTGACGTGGCCTGACATTGCCTGGCCTGGCCTGGCCTGTCCTGAGCTGAACTATTCATGACCTTACTTGGCCTGGCCTGGACTGAGCTGACCTGACCTGATCTGACCTAACCTAGCCTAACCCGACCTGACCTGACCTGTCCTGATCTAACCTGACTTGACCTGACCTTACCTGGCTTGACATGGCCTGGCCTGATGTGACTTGTCCTATCCTGGCCTGACCGGACCGAACTAGACCTCTCCTGACCTGACCTCACCTGACTTTACCAGACCTGACCTGACCTAACCTGTCCAACCTGGAATGACCTAGCCTGCCCTGACTTGAACTGACCTTACCTGTCGGGACCTTACCTGTCCTCGCCTGGCCTGTCCTGACCTGACCTGATCTGACATAACCTAACCTAACCCGACCTGACATGACCTGTCCTGACCTGACCTGACTTGACCTGACCTTACCTGGCTTGACATGCCCTGGCCTGATGTGACCTGTCCTATCCTGGCCTCACCTGACCGAACCAGACCTCTCCTGACCTGACCTGACCTGGCTTCACCTGACCTGACCTGACCTAACCTGTCCAACATGGAATGGCCTGACCTGCCCTTACCTGAAATGGCCTGACCTGTCACGACCTAACCTGGCCTGGCCTGGACAGAACAGACCTGACATGACATAACCTAACCTGACCTGGACTGGCCAGACATGGCCTGGCCTGGCCTGTCCTGGCCTGACCTGACCTGACCTGACCTAACCTGTCCATCCTGGAATGGCCTGACCTAACCTAACCTATCCTGGCCTGACCTGACTTTACCTGACCTGACCTGACCAAACCTGACCCGACCCGGTATGTCCTGACCTGCCCTTACCTGAACTGGCCTGACGTGTCATGACCTTACCTGGCCTGGCCTGGACTGAATTGACTTTACCTGACCGGACCTGACCAGACCTGACTTGACCTATCCTGGCCTGACCTGACCTGTCCAGACCTGACCTGACTTGACATGACCCTTCCTGGCTTGACATGGCCTGGCCTGATGTGACCTGTCCTATCCTGGCCTGACCTGACCGAACCATACATCTCCTGACCTGACCTCACCTGACTTTGCCTGACCTGACCTGACCTAACCTGTCCATCCTGGAATGTCCTAGCCTGCCCTGACTTGAACTGACCTTACCTGTCGGGACCTTAACTGTCCTGGCCTGGCCTGACCTGACCTGACCTGATCTGACCTAACCTAACCTATCCCGGCCTGACCTGAACTGTCCTGATCTGACCTGACCTGACCTGACCTTACCTGGCTCGACATGGCCTGGCCTGATGTGACCTGTCCTATCCTGGCCTGACCTGACCGAACCAGACCGCTCCTGACCTGACCTGACCTGGCTTTACCTGACCTGACCTGACCTAACCTGTCCAACCTGGGATGGCCTGACCTGCCCTTACCTGAACTGGCCTGACCTGTCATGACCTTACCTGGCCTGGCCTGGACTGAACAGACCTGACATGACATGACGTGACTTGACCTGGACTGGCCAGACATCGCCTGGCATGGCCTGTCCTGACCTGACCCGACCTGACTTGACCTGACCTGACATGACCAGACGTGACCTGACCTGTCCTGACCTGACCTGTCCAGCCCTGAGACGACATGTCTTCACCAGACCTGAATTCACATGAGCCGTCCTGGTATGGCCTAACCTGACCTTACATGAAAGGAACTGTCCCATCAGGACCTGACCCGACCTGACCTGACCTGTCCTGACCTGACCAGACGTGACCTGACCTGTCCTGACCTGAGAAGGCCAGACCTGACCAGACCTGCCCTGACCTGACATGAACTAACTGATCTGACCTGACCTGATAGGACATGGCCTTGCCTGACCGGACCTGATGAGACGTGACCTAATCTGACTTAACCTAACCTAACCTAACCTAAGCTAACCTATCCTAACTTTGAAAACCTACCCAAGCCAAAGTCATGACCTGACCCAACCTGACCTGACCTGACCTGACTTGACATGACCTGAGCTGTCCTGACCTGACCAGACCTGACCTAACCTAACATTACCTAACCAAACCTAGCTAACCTAGCTTAATCTAACCTAACATAACCTAACCCAACCAATCCTAACCTAACCTAATCAAACCTAACCTAAGCTCACCTACCCTAACCAAACCTATCGCAAGCAGACCTAACGTTACCTAACCTGACATAATCTAACCTGACCTGACCTGACCTGTCCTGACCTGACCTGACCTATCCTGTCCTGACCTGACCTGTCCTGACCTGACGTGACTTGACATGACCTTACCTGGCTTGACATGGCCTGGCCTGATGTGACATGTCCTATCCTGGCCTGACCTGA
>NW_016940464.1:394-636 GCF_001483705.2 Eufriesea mexicana | reverse complement strand
TTTGTGCAATACGTTCCTATTTGGTGGCTTTCTGCGCTCTACTGTGCTTTGCTAAGCTTTGCTGGCAATAGTGGTCGTGGCATGATAGGGTTTGCTATGCCAGGTATGCTAATGTTACGTTTGGAAATGTTAGGAGAGGATAGCTTCGACTTTTGGGCTATACACTACCTTTCGGAGGATTTCTGTGTTCTACTGTGCACTAATATTCTCTACTTGGCGCTGCGGAGTGCAGCGCTTCTATT
>NW_016940464.1:0-376 GCF_001483705.2 Eufriesea mexicana | reverse complement strand
GTTACTGCTGCTCGTTGCTCTCCTATACCCTACTCGACTCTGGGGAGGCCAGCATCGTCGGTCGTGGCATGATAGGTTTAGTCTTGTTACGTTTTGCCATGATAGGTTTCGTTCGGTTTGGCCAGGATGGCTTTGACTTTTGTGCTATACTCTACTATTCAGTGAATTCCGGCGTTCTACTGCGCTCTAATATGTCCTGCTTTGCTCTGGGCAGGTGAGCAATAGTGGCACAGACACGTTGGGCTGTGCTGGGTTACGTTTGGCTAGGTTACGTTATGCTACGTTTGGTTAGGTTCGGTTTGACTTTTGTGTAAGACGCTGCTATTCGGTGGACTTCTGGGCTCTACTCTGCTCTAGTATGACCTGCTTGGCTCCC
>NW_016940463.1:0-10621 GCF_001483705.2 Eufriesea mexicana | reverse complement strand
CAACGTAACGTGCCGCGACCACTGCAGCTGGCATCCCCAGGTTCTAGCAGATTGGAGTAGAGCACAGTGGAGGGCAGGAATACTCCGTACAGCGGTGCATAGCGCAAAAGTCAAAACTACCATATCCGAACCTATCCAAACGTAATATAAGCGAACGCATCCTAACTAAACCTAACGTGCCGCTACCACTAGTGCCAGCTCCCCCAGAGACAAGCAGAATATGATAGAGCACAGCAGGGCACAATAGGACATAAAATATCGGTGTTGAGCGCCTATGTCAAAACTATCCTGACATAACCCAAAGAAGCCTAACGTAACCAGACGTTACAAATCCCGACCTAACGTGCCGCGATCAGCGTTCCTGACCTTCGCATAGTCAAGCTGAACATAATAGAGGGGAGTAGAGAGCAGAGATCCATATAATCGCAGTTGTTAGGAGAAAAGTCAAAGCTTTCCAGACATAACCATGGCCGACACAAGCAAACCAAACGTCTCTATACTAACCTATCGTGCCGAGGCCACTATTACTGGCTTCCGCATGCCGAGCAGGGCACACTAGGGTAGAGTAGGGCTTAGAAATCTACCGAACAGCAGGGTATACCATGAAAGTTAAATCTATCCAATCCTAACCTAAACAAACATAACGTAACCAAACGTAACCTGACTCAACATAACGGGAGGAGGCAACTATTACTGGCCTCCCCAGAGTCGTGCAGATTATAATAGAGCAGCGTAGAGCGTATGAATCCGCCGAATAGCAGTGTATAGCACAAAAGTCGTAGCTACCCTATCCTACACTCTCCAAACGTAGCATAACCAAATGCATCATAATTCAACATAACGCGCCCAGACCAATATTCCTGGCCTCCCCAGGTCCTAGCAGAGCATACTAGAGCACTGTAGAGCGCTGAAATCCACCTAGTAGCAGTGTGTAGCACAAAATTCAAAGATACCCTCTCGTAACCTATCCAAACGTAGCATAGCCGAACGTAGCCGAACTGAACGTAACGTGCCGAGGACACCATTGCTGGTCTCCCCACAGCCAAGCGGAATATACTAGAGAACAGTGGAGCGCAGAAATTCACCTGACAGCCGTATTGCACAAAAGTCAAAGCCATCGTATCCTAAATTAACCATTCGTGACATAGCAGAACGTTACATATCCTTGCCTAAAGTGCCGCGACCACTATCGCTGACATCCCCATAGAGAAGCAGAGGCTAGCAGAGTAACGCAGACCGCAGATATCGACCCAGTAGCAGTGTATAGCACAAAAGTCAAAGCAACACCTACCAAATATAACCTATTCTAACCTTACCAGACGTAACCCAATACCACAAAATGCGCCACGCCCGCTATTGCATGCCTCCCGGAGACAAGCAGAGGCTGGTAGAGCAATGCAGGGCGCAGATATCGAACGAAGAGCAGAGTGTACCACAAAAGTCAAAGCTACCCTGGCCAAACCAAAGTAACATAACCCAACCAAACGTACCGAGGCCACAATTGCTGGCAGAGCCAGAGCATAGCAGAGCGTATTAGAGCGCACAAGAGCGAAGAAAACATCGGTATAACAGTGTATAGCACAAAATTCAAAGCAATCCTCTCCTAACCTGATCAAACTTAGCGTAACCAAACGGACCCTAGCATAAACTAACGCGCCGACACCAGTATTGCTGGCCTCCCCAGAGCCAAGTAGAATATACTAGAGCACAGTGAAGCGCATAAGACCGCCGAATAGCAGTGTGTACCGTAAGTTTCAAGGCTACACTAACATAACATGTCGTAACCAAACCCAACAGAACGTAGCATGGCTAAACGTAACGTGCCGATGGTACAATTGCTGGAACCCCAGACCCAAGCAGGGCATATTATAGGAATGCAGGGAGCAGAAGTCTACCAAATAGAGGTGCATAGCTTGGAAGTCGAAGCTATCCTATCGTAACATGACCTAACGTGGCATAACCAAACGTAATGTATCTCAACCTAACGTGACGAGACGACTAATGCTGGCCTACACATAGCCAAGCAGAACATACTAGAGCACTGTAGGGCGCAGAAGTCCACCGAACAACAGTTTATACGACGTAAGTCAAATCATTCCGATCCTAAACTAAACTAATATAAACTACCTGAACGTAGACACATCCTAACTTGCCGAGACCACTATTCCTGTCCTATGCCGAGGCGATAAGAGCAAAGTAGAGCAACGTGGAGCGTAGAAATCCAACGAATATCAGTGTATAGCACAATAGTCGAAGCTATCCTCTCCTAACCCATCCAAACGTAATGCAACCAAACGCAAACTAACTAAAGCTTACGTGCCGTTGCCACTATTGATGGCATCCGCTGCGCGACGAAGCGCAAACTGGAAGAGAGTGGGCCACTGTAATCCACACTGCCGCAGTGTATTGCAGGAAAATCCAAGCAATCCAAACCTTACCGATGCTAACGTAAACTAGCCAAACGTTACCTATCTCAACCCAGCAGGCCGCGGACAACATTTCTGTCCTCGACAGAGTGAAGCAGAGCACATTAGACCACAGTGGAGCGGAGAAATCCTCACAAAAGGCGTTTGAAGCACAAAAGTTAAAGGTAACCTGTCCTAACCTAACCAACCGTAACAATACCAGACTTAACCAAGCTAAACCTAACGTGCCGCCGCCACTATTGCTGACCAACAGAGAGCCATGCAGAGCATGTTAGATGAGACCAGGGCGCAGAAATCCGTAGAACCGCAGTGTACAGCGGAAGGGTCAAAGATATACGAACCTAACCCAAACAAACGTAACCTAACCTATCGTAACAAAACACAGCGTAAATTGCCACGACCACTGCTGCTCGCAGTCAGAGATTCGAACAGAGTATAGTAGAGCAGTGTGGAGCGCAGAAGTCAACCGTATAGAAGTGTATAGCGCAAAACCAAAGATATAATATCCTAGCTTATACAAACATAATATAAACAAACGCAAACAAACTTAACCTAATATGCCGAGACCACTATTGCTGGTGTGCCTAGAGAAAAACAGAATACACTAGAGCACAGTAGACCGCAGGAAGCCGCCGCTTTGCAGTGTATAGCACACAAGTGGATGATACCCTCACACATCCTGCCCTAACCTATCCTAACCGAACGTAGCATAACTCATCGTGAAGTGCAATGATCAGTGTTGCTGGCCTCCCCAGTACGAAACGGAGCATACTAGAGCAATGGATGGAGCAGGAATCCATCGAATGGCGGTGTATACCACAAAAGTCAAATCTATCCTGTCCAAACATAACCAAATGTGACATAACCATACGTCATGTAACTCAGACTAACGTGCCGAGACCGCTATTGCTGGCCTCTCCAGAGCCAAGCAGAACATACTAGAACACAGTAAAGTGCTGAAATCCGGCGAACAACAGTGTACACCACGTAAGTCGAAGCAATCCATACCTAACCCAGACAAACCCAGTCCAACCAAACGTTGCCAAACATATTCTATCGTACCAAGCCGAATATTACTGGCCACCGCATACACGAGATGAGTATATTAGTGCAACGTAGGGCGTAGAAATCCACCGAATAGCAGTGCATAGCACAAAAGTCTAAGCTACCCTATCCTAACCTAACCGAACGGAATCTAACTAAACCTACCTTGCCGCGACTACCGTTGCTGGCCTCCCCAGGGCCAAGCAGAACTTATTACAGGGGAGTAGGGCGCAGAGATCCATAGAATCGCAGTGTTTAGCAGAAAAGTCTCAGTATCCAAAACTAACCCAAACCTACATAACCCAACCTAACGCAGCCATATGCAATGTAACGTGCTACGACCGCTAATGCTGATCTCCCGAGAGTCGAGAATAGTGTGGATAAGCAATGAGGAGCGGAGAAATCCACCGAATTGCAGTGTATAGCACAAGGCCATACTTATGCTATCCTAACGTAACCAACCAAGACAACGATACAAACCTCACTCTACCTAGCGTTACTAAGCCACCGTTGCTGACCTCCAAAGAGCAAAGCAGAACATATTAGAGCACAGTAGAGCGCAGAAATCTTCCGAATAACAGTTTAAATCACACATGTTAAAGCCGTCCTTTTCTAACCTAACAAATCGTAACATAACTGAAAGTTACAAGACGCGGCCACTATTGCTGGCCTCCCCATTATCGAGCAGAGTGTAATAGGGCACAGTAGAGCGCAGGAATCCACTGAATTGCAGTTTATAGCAAAAATATAAAGCCATCCTTTCCCAACATAACAAATCGTAACATAACTGAAAGTTACGAGCGGCGACCACTATTGCTGGCATCCCCATATTCAAGCAGGTTACAGTAGAGCACACTAGGGCGCTCAACTCCAACAAAAAGCAGTTTGTAGCGCAAAATTCAAAACTAACTTATCCTAACGAGGCCAAACGTAAACTACGCAAACGTAGCCTAACTCAACCGATCGTATCGAGACCGCTATTGCTGGCCTACACAGATCTAAGCAGAGGATATTAGAGCACAGTAAGGCACAGAAGACAACCGAATAGCAGTGTATGGCACAAAAGTCGCAGCTACTCTACCGTATTATGACAAAACGTAACGTAACCGAACGTAGCATAACCCAACGGAATGGCCGAGCCCACTATTAGTGGACCCGCCAGAGCCAAGCAGAATATTATAGGGCAATGTGAAGCGCAGAAATCTACCGAGAAGCAGTATACAGCACGGAAGTCGAAGCTATCTTCTCCTAACCGGACCGAACGTAACATAGCCAAGCGTAACCGAACTCACTGCAACGTGACGCCAACATAATTTCTGGCTTACCCACGGCCGAGTATATCATATTAGTGGCGTGCACAGCATAGAAATCTATCGAACCGCAGTGTAAAGTAGAAGAGTCAAAGCTATGCGAACCTATTCCGAAGGAACGTAGCCTAATCAAGCGCGGCCTAACTAAACATAACGTGCCGCGACCACTACCGCTGGCCTCTCGCGAGCCAAGCAGAGTACAGTTGAGCACTGTGGTGCGCGCAAATCCAACGAATATCGCTGTATAGCACAAAAGTAAAGGCTATTCTGTCCCATCCTAGCCAATCGTAACATATGCAAACTTAAACAAGTTCCACCTAATGTGTCGAGACCTCTATTGCAGCCCTCCCCAGGGGCGATCAGAATATACTAGAGAACACTAGAGCGAAGACACCAGCCGAATTGCAGTGTATAGCTCAAAGGTCAAAGGTATGCAATCCATACCTGTACTAACATGAACTAGAGAAACATAGCATGAGTTACCATAAAGTGCCGTGACCACTATTGCTTGCCTCCCCAGAGCCAAGCGGCACGTGATAGAGCACAGTCGAACGCAGAAGTGCAACGAGTTGCGGTGTATAGCACAAATGCCAAATCTAAGCTATCCTACCCCAACCAAACGTAACGTAATTCATCTAATGCGTTGAGGCCCCTGCTGCCGGCCTCCACAGAGACGAGCAGAACATATTGGAGGAGAGTAGAGCATAGAAATCGATAGACTAGCAGTGTATAGCAAAAAAGTCAAAGCAATACTATCCTACCCCAACCAAACGTAACATAACCGAATGCAACGGAGCTCAAGCTAATGTGCCGAGAACACTACTACTGGCCACGTTAGAGCAGGATAGAATATACAAGAGCACCGCAGTGCGCAGAAATCCAACGAATAGCAGTGTATTGCAGAAAAGGCAAAGAAGCCCTATCCTATGCCAGCCGATCGTAGAGTAACCATACGTAGCATAACTCAACCTAACGAGCAGAGACCACTATTGCTTGCCTCCCCAGGGCCTAGCAGAATGTACTAGAACAGAGTAGAGCGCAGTAATCCATCGCATTGCAGTGTGTAGCTTAAAAGTCAAAGAGATCCTAACCGAACAGGTCCAAACCTAATCTAGCCGTACGTAGCATAACAGAATAAAACGCGCGGAGACCATCATTGCTGGCATGCACAGCGCGAAGCAGAACATACTACAGCACAGTAAAGCACAGAGATCGACCGTATAGCAGTGCATAGGACAAAAGGCAGAGCTACCCTCTCGTAACATAACCTAACCTGACGTAACCAAACGTAACATAACTCAGCCTATCGTGCGCACACCACTATCGCTGACACACCCAGTGCGAAGCAGAAGGTTCTAGAGCACAGGAGAGTGCAGAGATCTCACGCACTCTAGTGCAAAGCACAAAAGTCAGAGATACCCTAACATAACCTGACATAGCCTAACCCAGACAAACGAAGCCCAACTCTAGCTAACGTGCTAATACCACTACTGATGTAATCCACAGCGCCAAGCAGAGACTATTAGAAGAGGGTAGAGTCCAGAAGTCCATAGAACCGCAGTGCACAGCACAAAAGTTGAAGGTACCCTATCCCAACTTAGCCAAACTTAAGACAATATAACGTTGCTCAACGCAACCTGACGCGCCCAGACAACTACTGCCTGCCTCGCCGAGCCAAGCAGAATACCCTGGAGCACAGTTGAGCGCAGACATCCACCGAACAGCAGTGTACAACACAAAAGTTAAAGCCACCATATCCAAACGTGGCCCAACTCAACCTATCGTGCGACGACCGAATAGTAGTATATAGGAGCGAATAGTAGTGTATAGCGCAATAGATAAAGTTATCGTATCCTAGCCTCTCCAAACGTAACCTAACCAAACGCAGCATAGCACAAACTAACGTGCCGAGGCTACTATCCCTGTACTCCCCACCGGCAAGCAGATCCTATTAGAGCACAGTAGAGGGTTTAATTCCACCGAACAGCAGTGTATAGCACAAAAGTCAAAGCCATCATATCCAAACCTAACCAAACATTACACACCTGAACGAAACATAACACAACCAAACGAGCAACGAACACTGCTGCTGGCCTCCAAAGAGAGAAGCGGATGCTACTAGAGCAACGCGGAGCGCAGGTATCGACCGAATGGTTGTGTATAGCACAAGGGACAAAGCAACACTAACCTAACCAAATCAATCGTAACTTTGCCGAACGTAACCGAACTCAACATAGCGTGCCTCGACCACTACTGCTGGCCTCGTCAGGGTCAAGCACAATATTGTACAGCACAGTAGAGCGCAGGCATACACAGAATAACTGTGTATAGTACGAAAGTCAGCTATCCTAACCTTACTTACCGTAGCCTGACCTAGCCAAAGGTAACTTAACTGAACCTAACTTGCCGAGGCCAATATTTCCGGTCACCACAGAGACAAGGAGAACATATTAGAGCACAGTAGATGGCTGAAATCCACCGAATAAGAGTGTTAGGCACGAAAGTCAAAGCTACACTTACCATAATTAACATAACCTGACTAAACCCAACGTAACCAAACCAAAGTTAACGCGACGAGACGTCTATTGCAGCCCTCCCCAGAGCAAAGCAGAACATACTAGTGCACAGTACTGCGCAGAAATGCAGCGAATAGCCGTGTACAGCATTAAAAACGAAGCTACCCCGTCCTACCATAGCCGATCGTAGCACAGACATATGTAACATAATTCAAACTCACGTGTCGAGACAACTATTGGTGGCCTACCAAGAGATAAACATAAAATACTAGAGAACAGTACAGCGCAGAAACCCTCCTCATTCCATTGTATATCACAAATGTCAGAGATATCCAGTACTTTCCTGTGCTAACGTGAACTAACCAAACGTAGCATGAGCCAACATAACGTGCCGTGACCAATATTGCCGTCCTTTCCAGAGCTAAGCGGAACGTAACAGAGCACAGTAGAGCGCGGAAGTCCACCGAATAGCGGTGTATGGCACAATAGTCAAAGCTATCCTATCCTATCCAAACCGAACGTAACGCAACCAAACGCAACATAACTCAACCCAACGTGTCGAGACCACTATTGCTGGCATCCCCAGAGCCAAGCAGGAAATATTAGAGCACAGTAGAACGCTGAAGTCCATCGAATATCATTGTATATCACAAAGGTCGAAACTACCCTATCCTAACCTAACCAAACGTAGCATAACCGAACGTAACCGTACACAAGCTAACGCGGCAAGCACACTACTCCTCGCCTGGCCAGAGAGAAGCAGAACATTCAAGAGCACAGGAGAGCGCATAAATCCACCGAATAGTAGTATATCGCACAAAAGACGAAGCTACAATATCCTACCCTAGACGATCATAGGACAACCATACGTAACCTAATTCAAACTAACGTGTCGAGACAACTATAGGTGGCTTCCCCGGAGGCAAGAGGAGTATACTAGAAGACAGTAGAGCGCAGAAGCCCGCCGCATTGCATTGTATACCAAAAAAGGCGAAGACATGCTATTCATATATTTACTAACTCAAAACGAACCAAACATGGCCTAACTCAACATAATATGCCGAGACCGCTATTGCTGGCAGCTCCGGAGCCAAGCAGGGCATATTAGTTTACAGTAGCGCGCAAAAATCCATCTAATTGCAGTGTATATCTGAAAAGTCTCAGCTATACCATCCCAGACAAGCCACACGTAACATAACCAAAGGCAGCAAATCTCAGCATAACGTGCCGAGAGTACTATTCGTGGCATTATCAAAACCAAGCAGAGCATATTAGAGGAGAGTTGAGCGTAGAAATCCGTAGAATCGCAGTGCGTTGCACGAAAGTCAAAGCCGTCCCAACCAAACATATCCTAACCTTACCCACCCAAACGTAACCTATCAACAAAACGTGCCACGACCGATATTGCTGGCCTCTACAGAGCCAAGCAGATCATATTAGAGCACAGTAGGGTGCAGAAATCCATCATGCAGCAGTGTACAGCGCAAAAGTCAAAGATATCCTAGTCAAACATAACCAAACCTTACCTATCCGAACGTAGCGTACCTCAAACAAACGAGCCACGACCACTATTGCCTTCCTCCCTAGAGACAAGCGGAAGCTGCTAGAGCCACGCCGACCGCAGGTATATACCGAATACCAGTGTATAGCGCAAAAGTCAAAGCCATCTCATCCATACACAAACAAACCTTACCTAACCAAACGTAACCTAACTCAAAAAAACGTGCAACGACCGCTCTTTCTGGCCTCCCTAGAGACAAGCAGATGCTGGTATACCAATGCAGTGTACAGATATTTACCGTATAGCAGTGTAAAGCACAAAAGTCAAAGCTATAAGGACCAAACCTACTCTAACCGAGCCAAGACGGGAGAAACCGAACTAAGCCTACCGTGCCGAGACCACAATTGCTGGCCTCTCCAGAGCCAAGCAGAACATACCAGAACTCAGTAGTGCGCTGAAATCCATCGTATAAAAGTGTACAGCGCAAAAGTCAAAGCTGTCCTGTCCGAACCTAACCAGACGTAACGTAACAAAACCTAACTCGAACATTCCTAACGTGCTGAGACCACTATTGCGGCCCTCCCCAGAGACAAGCAGGGCATATTAGAGCAGTGTAGAGCGCAGGAGACCACCGAACAGCGGCGTACAGCACAAATGTTAAAGACACCCTATCCCAACCTAACCAAATGTAGCATAACCAAGCGCAAGCTAACATAACCTAACTTGCCGAGACAAATGTTGCTGGCCACTCCAGAGCCCAGCAGAATATGCCAGAGCACAGTAGAGGGCATAAGTCTACCGAATGGTGGTGTGTAGCATAAGAGTCAATGGTATCCTATCCTAACTTAACGGAACGAGGCATAACCAACCGTTATATACCTGAACCTAACGTGCCGAGACCACTATTGCCCGCCTTCACATAGCCAAGCAGAACGTACTAGAGCACAGTAGAACGCAGAAATCCACCGAATAACAGTGCATACCGCAGACGCCAAATCTATCCAACCATAACCCAAGCAAAGGCAACCTAACCAAACGTAGCCTAACATAACCTAACGTGTGGGATCACCATTACTAGCATTTCCCGAGTCGACCAGGCTAGAGTAGAGTAATGTAAACCGTGGAAATCGTCCGTATTGCAGTGTATAGCACAAAAGTCAACTTTATCCTATCGTAACATATCGAATCGTAATATAAACAAACGCAATCAAATTTAATCTATCGTGACGAGACCATTGCTGCTGGCCTCCCCAGAAATACAGGAAGCCACCAAATAGCAGTGTATAGCGCAGACGTCAAAGAAATCCCAGCCTAACCCGTCATAACTTAGCCTAACCAAGCCTAGAATAACAAAAGCTCAGGAGCCGATTCCATTATTGCTGGCCTACCCATCGCCATGCGGAACATGTTAGAGGACGCGAGAGCGCAGAAATCCATATAGTCGCACGGTGTAGCAGAAGAGTCAAAGCTACCCATAACTGGTCCAAACAAACGTAACCAAACCAACCGTGACCTAACTCAAGCTAACGTTCCGCGGCCGCAGTTTCTTCCCTCCCCAGAGAAAGCCAGAGCGTGTAAGATCGCAGTAGGGCGCAGAAATCCACCGAATAACCGTGTACAGTGCAAAAGTCGAAGCTATCCTAACCAAACTTAGCCTATCCTAACCAAACCGAACGTAACGTAAGTCAACATAACGTGCCGAGACGGCTATTGCTGGGCTTCCAAGTGCCAAGCAGAACACACTAGAGCACTGCAGAGCGCTGATATCCGCACAATAGCAGAGTATAACACAAGAGTCAAAGCTATCACCTCTTAACCGATCCG
>NW_016940462.1:0-897 GCF_001483705.2 Eufriesea mexicana | reverse complement strand
TATCCACCCATAGATCCACCCATACATACATCCATACATCCATACATCCGTACATACATACATCCATACATCCGTCGATCCGCACATCCATACCATTATCCATCAATACATCCATCTAACGATACAGCCATCCATTCATCCATCCATCCACCCATACATCCACCCATCCATACATCGATCGTTCCATACATCCATCCATCCATACATCGACCGACCCATGCATCCATCCATCCATACATCATCCCACATATCCATCCACCCATCCATACATCCAAACATACAACAATACATACACGCATACATACACCCAAACATTCATCCATACATACATCCATACATACATCCTTCCACCAATCCATCAATCCATCATTACATCCATTCATACATCGATACATACATCCACTCATTCATACATCCATACATATATAAATCCATACATCCATATATCCGTTCATCCATACATTCGTACATCCATACATCCATACACCCACACATCCATACATCCTCAACCATTCATCCATACATACATCCATCCATACCTCAATCCATCCATACATCAACCCAACCATCCGTCCATACATCCGTACATCCATACGTCAATCCAGCCATACATCGATCCATCCATACAACCATTCATCCATACATCCATCCATCCATACCTCGAACCATCTATACATCCTCCCAACCATCCGTCCATACATTCATACATCCGTACATCCGTCCATCCATACCTCAATCCATCCATACATCCATCCATCCATACAACCATTCATCCATACATAAATCCATCCGTACGTCCACCTTTCTACACATCCGTCCATCGATACATCCAGCCATACATACATCCATCGAACCATACATCCATCGATCCATACAAGCACCCATCCATACATCCAT
>NW_016940461.1:0-341 GCF_001483705.2 Eufriesea mexicana | reverse complement strand
TAGCCATTGCAATACTATAGAATCTGACTGAAAAATTCAATTTTATTGCCATTTTCGACTTATATCGTGGTAAGCTAATTTTGTTGCACAAGTAAGGAGGAAAGATTCTATGGGCATGCTATAGCCATAGCAGTGCTATAGAATCTGACAGGAAAATTCAATTTTATTGACATATTCGACTGACATCGTGGTGAGCTAATTTTGTAGCACAAATAAGGAGGAAAGATTCTATTGGCATGAGTTAGCCATTGCAATGCTATACAGTTTGAGTAGAGAATTCAATTTTAATGACATTTTCGACTGCTATAGTGGTGAGCTGGTTTTGATGGATAAATAAGGAG
>NW_016940460.1:0-245 GCF_001483705.2 Eufriesea mexicana | reverse complement strand
CATGCTATAGGCATTGCAATGCTATAGAATCTTGCTGGAAAATTCAGTTTTATTGATATTTTCGACTAATATCTTGGTGAGATAACTTTCCTGCATAAACATGAGGAAAGATCCTATTGGCGAGATATAGCCACTGCAATGCTATAGAATATTGATGGAAAATTCAATTTTATCGACATTTCCGGCTAATATCGGGGTGAGTTATCTTTCTCGCATAAATACGAAGGAAAGATTCTATTGGCGTG
>NW_016940459.1:0-1571 GCF_001483705.2 Eufriesea mexicana | reverse complement strand
TTGAACTCTGATTCTTAACAACGTCTTTTACCGGAGCACGAATTACAGGTATTTCCTAAGCTACCACCAACGTCTGTTGTAAAGCGAGCTATAATATTCGAGATATCAAGAGTTGCGCGGGAAGCGAGAGATTAGTGCATCCGCGCAACGTGTGAAACATTAACCAATGGAAACGAAATAACGTTGAATAATAGTGTGCATTAAAGGTACGTAGTTCGTAATTTTTTTAATGAAGGAGATGAAGAGTAGCAAGTTATATTCTACTCTCGCTGAAAGTTCTACATCCCTCTTCTGCCACGCAGTGCGAAACACTGGAAATATTGTGATCACTATGGAGGTCCTCTGCTTTGATCATTTTAAGTTGAATTTAAAGGGGCTGAATAGTCTTTGGCAAATACGTTATAGAGAAAGTTACTTGGGAAATTAAATTTGGAAGTCTGGTCATCGGGGATCTTGTAATATGAGATAACGATTAGTACCTAAGAAATGGAAGAACGAAAAGGATGTATAATTAGAATAAATGATTATTAACGAATCTTCTTAAATTACTGCTTATATTGCCAGTAATATTAGTACGCATGTTATTTTAAGGTCATAAACTCTTTTATTTCTTATTTCAATTTTATATATCTAAGGATGAAATTTAAAAGGATGGTTGAAGGAAACGCTGAATCACTTTAAGAAATGATGTATGCGTGTCCTCCGGCTTGAAGTTTGTATTTGAAATTTAATAGTGGGGCAATTTTTCCAGTGAGTATATGGATTTAACCTGAAGGCATTTAATTAACCACGCAAGTATGTTCCAGTGCCAAGATTAGTTGCAAGAGTACGCAATTGGGTATTAATCGGACAAAAGTTATGAAACAAAACGTTATTAACCGCTTGGTTGAGAAATATAGCTTGACGTGTTCATTTTGTAGCCTGTTTCATTTTTCACTGTCTTCAGAATACCTTCAACAGAATCACAAATTTTTATATCAACTAATATTACGTCAAGTACATTTGGCACTGCAGAAAATATATCAGAATCTCAATTTGAATATTAATATTTTATTCAGTTCTTTATTATTCGTATTTCTCCAGATTCTTATCTAATAAGTAATTTTTAACGAAATTGTTTGCTAATTAAAATTAAATAATTCACACGCTTCCCTGAGAAATTTTATTACTGTCGTCTGTTATTATTAAATGTACTATTAATTAATTCAATGAAAAGGCATTCCATTTGGAGGATCCCGACCCTTACTATCAATACGAGAGGAACATACATCCAGATACTTATTTTATTCATAATTTTTATTACCATCTACGTAGGTTGTTTATGCCATTACTATAACTGCAGTCTCTGCTTCACATATTCACTGATATTTACCAGTATCTACAAGAATTAAATTTAATCGACTGCCAATAATGTACCACTGTATTTATTTATATATTAAGGGCTCAAGGACGAAAATTGACCATAATGAACTAAATAATTAGGGAATCAACTTATTGCAGATAAGCTTGTTGTCATACCTCTGCCGCATTTCTATCAAATATCACGGGTTGTGAAAAAGTTAGAAACCAAT
>NW_016940458.1:0-836 GCF_001483705.2 Eufriesea mexicana | reverse complement strand
CGGCCTGCTGTAGCTATTGCAACGCTATAGAATCTGGCTGGAAAATTCAATTTTATTGACGTTCTCGACGAATTTCGTGGTGACCTAATATTCTTCAATAAATAAGGACGATAGATACTATTGGCGTGATGTAGACATTAAAATGCTGTAGAACCTAGCTGGAAAACTCATTATTATTGACGTTTTCGACTAATATCGTGTATAAATAAGGAGGAAAGATACTAGTGACGTGCTATAGCCATTGCAATGACATAGAATATGGCGAAAAACAATTTTTTATTGACATTTTCGACTATTATCGTGGTGAACTAACTGTATTGCATAAATAAAGAGGAAGGTTTCTATTGGCGAGCCATAGCCATTGCAATGTTGTAGAATATTGCTGGAAGATACAAATTTTTATTGACATTTTCGACTAGTATCGTGGTGAGCAAACCCACTTTTATAAATATGTATGAGTTAAATAGGTATGAAACATTCTATTGGCGTGCCATAGACATTGGAATGCTATAGAGTCTTGCTGGAAAACACAATTTTATTGACATTTTCGACCAATATCGAGGTGAGCAAACCCACTTTTATAAATATGTATGAGACATTCTGTTGGCGTGCCATAGACATTGCAGTGCTGTAGAATGTTGCTGGAAGTCTTGAAAATTCAATTTTATCGCCGTTTTCGACTAATATCGAGGTGACCTTACTTTCTTGTACAAATAAGGACGATAGATACTAGTGGCGTTATATAGCCATTGTAATGCTATGGAATCTGGATTGAAAATTCAATATTATTGACGTTTTCGACTAATATCGTGTATAAATAAGGAGGAAAGATACTT
>NW_016940457.1:0-370 GCF_001483705.2 Eufriesea mexicana | reverse complement strand
TGGTGGCTTTCTGCGCTTTACTTGGCTCTACCATTCCCTGGTCGACGCATGGGGGGGGGGGGCGGCCTGTAATGATGGTCTCGGCGCGTTAGTTTGTGTTAGGCTTCGTATGGTTTCGTTAAGTCAGCTTGTGTTATGTTTGGAGTCGATTTGTCTTTCGTGGTGTACACTGTTATTCGGTCGATTTCTGCGCTCTACTATGTTCTACTACATCCTGCTTGGCCTTTGGGAGTCCAGCAATAGTGGCCGGGGCACGTCATGTGGAGCTACGCTACGTTTGGTTAGGCTCCGTTAGATGGGGTAGGCTTGGGTAGCTAACGTTTTGCTGACAAACACTACGATTCGATGGATCTCTGATCTCTACTTTCCA
>NW_016940456.1:0-571 GCF_001483705.2 Eufriesea mexicana | reverse complement strand
ACCTAACCAATCCAAACTTAACCCGACTCAAACGAACGTGCCGCAGCCGCCATTGCTGTCCTCTCAGGAGTCAAGCAGAGCATGCTAGAGCACAGTAGGGCGCACTCATAAACCGTATTGCCGTGTCTAGTACAAAAGTCAATGCTAACCTCTCCTAGCCTTTCCAAACGTAACATAAACAAACGTAACATAACTCAGCATAACGTGCCAAGACTACCATTGCTGGTCTGCCTAGGGCCAAGCAGAGAGCAGTAGAGCAATGTAGTTCGCAGAAATCCATCAAGTAGCAGTGTATAGAACAAAAGTCGAAGCTACCGTATCCTAAGCTAACCTAATGTAGCATAAAGGAACGTAATATAACTACACCTAACGTGCTGAGACCAATACAGCTGCCCTCCACAGAAGCAAGCAGATTGTACTATAGCGCAGTTGAGCGCAGGAACCCAAGGAATAGCGGTGCACAGCGCAAAATTCAAAGCAGTCATGTCCAAACCCAACCAAATCTTATCTACCAAACGTAACCTAACCCGATCTATCGTGCCACGACCGCCATTGCTGGCCTCCCCAGGGC
>NW_016940455.1:0-715 GCF_001483705.2 Eufriesea mexicana | reverse complement strand
CGAACCCATACCGACATATCCTAGTCAAACGTAGCATGACACAACATTAAATACCGCGACCACATTTTCTGGCCTGCACGGAGCCGTGCAGAATATAGTAGAGCACAGTGGAGCATCGCAGAAACTCAACGAGTAACAGTGTATAGCACGAAAGACAAAGTTATCCGAACCAAACATAATATAACCTAACCAAACAAAACGTAACCTATCTCAAACTAACATGCCGACGCCACTATTGTTGGCATTCCGAGGGCAAAGCTGAAAATATTAGGGCGCAGTAGAGCGCAGAAATCCACCGAAAAGCAGTGTATAGCACAGAAGTCAGAACTATCCTGTCCTAACCCAGCCAAACGTAACGTAACCATACGTAGTACAACACAATATAACCAGACGAGAACTCTATTGCTGCACTCCCAGGGCCAAGCTGAACGTATTCGAGTAGTGTAGAGCGCAGAAATCCATAGAATCGTAGTGTATGGCACAAAATTCAGAGCCATCCTGACCGTACTTAACCTAACGCAACATTACCGAACGTAACCTGTCTATTTCTAACGCGATGAGACCACTCCTGCTGCGCTCCACAGAGCCAAGTAGAACATATTAGAGGAGAGTGGAGCGCAGAAATCCATAGGATCGCAGTGCACAGCACAATAGTTGAAGCAACCATATCGAAACAGCCAAGCCTAGCACAAATGAACGTTGCTTAACGCAACCT
>NW_016940454.1:0-704 GCF_001483705.2 Eufriesea mexicana | reverse complement strand
GCTATACACTGCTATACGGTAGATTTCTGCGCCCTACTGTAATTTAATATTTCCTGCTTGGCTCTAGGGAGGCCTGCTGTAGTGGTGTAGGGCGGTTGGGTGGATATTGGTTTTGTTTGGCTGTGTTACGATTTTTTAGGTTAGGAGAGGACAGCTTTGAGTTTTGTGCTACAAACTGCCATTCGGTGGATTTGTGCCCTCTACTGTGCTCTAGTATGTTCCGCTTGGCTCTTGGGAGATCTGAAATAGTGGTCCCGGCTCGTCATGTTGAGCTATATGCTACGTTTGGATAGGTTACGCTTGTTTGGGGTGGGTTCAGATGGCTTCGACTTTTCTGCTATGGACTACGACTCTATGGATTTCTGTGCACTACTCTCATCTAATATTTTCTGCTCGGCGCCGCGGAGGCCAGCAATAGTGGTAGCGGCAGAATAGATTTTGTTGGGATACGCTTAGATATGTCACGTTTGGGTAGGTTAGGATAGGAAGGATCTGACCCTCGTGCTATACAATGATCTTCGGTGGATTTCTGCGCGTCTCCGCGGATGTCATCGAAAGGGCCACGGCACGTTAGGTTGAGTTCGGTTACATTTGGTTTTGTTCTGTTCGGCCAGGTTAGGATAGTGTAGCTCCTACTTCTGAGCTATAAACTACGAGTCTATGTATTTCTGCACTCCACGCTCCTCTAATACGTCCTGCTTTTC
>NW_016940453.1:0-785 GCF_001483705.2 Eufriesea mexicana | reverse complement strand
AATTGCTAAAATTCGGAATTTGTTGATGTACCAACTACGATAAGGATAATTACAAATATCCCTTGCCATAATTGAAGTATACATTGGTTATTCTGGGTCTAATGGGGTATGTAGGTCGTCAGTGAACGAATTACTCCATCGGCTGCAGTACTGTTGTGATTGCTGGTCTTAATACTCCTACTTGAATTATTATTGTACCGAGCTTTGACGGCTCTGTCCCTTCTACACTGACGGTTTAAGCTCCACCTTAGCACTAGGATTATCAACGTGTACATTAGTTATGGATAGAGATATTTACAATTTCCGTTGCGGCAATTGGTGTATTCACCAATACAGCATTGTAGCTCTTGGATTAGACTGCACAGTGATTATTCAAGTTACACAGTTGTTCCGGGATATTAAATGTATAAGCCAATTTTGTCTCGAAATATGTACTATTCCCAGTACAGTAGACTGTACGTCCACCAGTAGAGCAACGCAGCCGATGGATTATGCTGTTAAGTGATGATTTCAATTATATTGCTCATCTAGAAGGACCAAGGACTGACGCATTACTTCTGAAGACATAGCGAATTGACGAAGAAGTACTGAGTATACGCACATTACTTTAGACGCTGCCATAATTTGATCTCTTATAATATAAGCACAAAAGCAATTATAGAATAATCAATGCACAGTACGGTTATGTCTACAGGCGTCTACAATCGACAGTACGGCACATAGCATATCCACCAGCGGAACACTGTAGCCGTCGTATTAATCTGTTTGATACTGATGTGTGTTAT
>NW_016940452.1:499-773 GCF_001483705.2 Eufriesea mexicana | reverse complement strand
TTATATATTTTGAATTGACCTGTTATCTGGAAATTAGATGGCTGTACTTGCCATTGGATTGAAGGCGTTAGGCGATCTACTCACCAAGCTATAACATGTTATAGATTATGAATAGACCTATTCTCTGGCAAGATGATGGCTGTACTTGCAATTGGATTGGTGGCGATATGCGTTCTATTCTCCAAGCTACAACAGATTATAGATTTTGAATAGACCTATTCTCTGGCAACTAGGTGGCTGTACTTGCCAATGGATTGTAGGCGTTAGGCGATCC
>NW_016940452.1:0-369 GCF_001483705.2 Eufriesea mexicana | reverse complement strand
GATAGTCCTATGCTCTGGCAAGTAGGTGGCTGTACCTGCCATTGGATTCAATGCGTTAGGCGATCTATTCACCAAGCTATAACAGGTTATAGATTTTGTACAGGCCTATTCTCTGACAAGTAGACGGCTGTACTTGCTATTGGATTGTAGGCGTTTGTCGATCTATTCACAATGCTATAACAGGTTTTAGATTTTGAATAGACCTATTCTCTGGCAAGTAGATGGCTGTACTTGCCATTTTTGAAGGAGTTAGGCAACCTATTCGCCAAGCTACAACAGATTATAGATTTTGAATGCACCTATTCACTCGCAAGTAGGTTGCTGTACTTGCCACTGATTGCAGAGGTTAGGCGACTTATTAACCAAGCT
>NW_016940451.1:0-918 GCF_001483705.2 Eufriesea mexicana | reverse complement strand
GTCAAAGCTACCCCATCCTAACCTAACCAAAGCTAGCCAAACCAAACATAATATGGCTCAACCAGTCGTGGCGCGACCAATATTGCTTACATCCAGAGAGTTGGGAAGAGTATTGTCGAGCAGTGTAGGGCGCAGAAATCCACAGAATTGCAGTGTACAGCACAAAAATCAGAACCATCCTAAACAAAGATTGCCAAACCTAACCTAAGCAAGCGTAACCCAGCTAAACCAAACGAGTAACGATCATTATTGCGTGCCTCCCCACAGACCGGCAGATGCTTGTAGAGCAATGCAGAGCGCACATATCGACCGAAGAGCAGTGTATAGCACACAGGACAAAACCACCCTGACCAAATTTAAGCTAACCTAACCCTACCAAGCGTAACATAGCTCAACCAAACCAGCCACGCCAGCTACTGCTGGCTTCCACAGGGACAAGCAGATGAATGTGGAACAATGCAGTTCACAGATATCGACCGAATAGCAGTGTATAGCACAATGGACGAAGCTACTCTATCCTAACATAAACTAACGCAGCATAGCCAAACGCAACATAACTCTGACTAATGTACCGAGAGCAATACTTCTGGTATCCCCATATCAAAGCAGAATTCTCTACAGCACAGCTGAGCACAGGAATTCGCCGAATAACTGTGTACAGCACGAAAGTCAAAGCAACCATAACCAAACATATCCTAGCCTAACATAGCCAAACGGAACCTAACTCAACCAAACGCGTCACGACCACCATTGCTCGCATTCCGAGACTAGAGCAGAGTATGGTAAAGCAATGTGACGCGCAGAAATCAACCGAATATTTGTGTATAGCGTGGAAGCCAAAGCTACTAAATCCTAACCTTACTAAACGTAACATAACCTAGACAAACGTGGGCTAACTCAACCTAACGTGCCGAGAGC
>NW_016940450.1:764-2176 GCF_001483705.2 Eufriesea mexicana | reverse complement strand
CCGTACATTCATGCATCCGTACCTCAATCCATCCACACTTCCAACCATCCATACTGCCATCCACCCATACATAGATCCATACATGCGTCCATAATTCAATACATCCATCCAACCAAACATCCACCCATTCATACATACATCGATCGTTACATCCTTCCATCCATACGTTCATCCATCCATACATCCATACATCCACACACTCATACATCCATAAATCCATCCACCCATACACTCATCCATCCATACATACATCCATATATACATCCATAGATCCATACATACACCCATACACTCATCCATACATACACGATTTGATACATCCGTACATACATCCATACATGCATCCATACATAAACCCATACATACAACCGTACATTCGCCCTTCCATTAACGCTTCCATACATCCATTCATCCATCCACCCATCCATAAATACATCTAACCGTACATCCATCCAACCATACTTCCATACATATATACATCCATACATCCATACATCCGTAGATCCATCCATTCCATACCACTATCCATCCATACACCCATCCATCCATACATCCATCGATCCATACATACATCCATCCATACATCCATCCACCAATCCATCAACCCATCATTGCATCCATACATACATCAGTACATTTATCCATACATACACCCATCCATTCATCCATCCATACATCCATACATTCATACTTACAGACATCCGTACATTCATACATATACACAAACATCCATACATACATCCATGCATACATCCATACATACATCCATGTGCACATCATATACATCCATACATCCATTCATCCATACATCCACCCATCCATACCTCGATCGATTCATACATCCATCCATCCATACATCTATACAACAATCCATACTTCCATTCATCCATACATCCATACAACAGTCCAACCATCCTTCCATCCATACATCCATACATACATCAATACATACAACCATACATACACCAACACATTCGTCCATACATACATCCATACATACATCCTTCCATACATCCATCCATACATTTATACATACATCCATTCAAACATCCATACGTACATTCATGCATACATCCATCCGGCCATACAGCCATCCATACATACATCCATGCATTCATTCATACTTATATCCATACATCCATACATTCATACATCCATACATGTACGCATACATACATTCTAACATCCATACATTCGTACATCCATACATACATCCATGCATTCATTCATACATTCTTCCATACATCCATACATCCATACATCCATACATCCATACATCCGTACATCCATACATCCGTACATCCATACATGCATACACCCTTACATCCAATCATCCATACATCCATCCATACATCCATACATCCATACATCCATCCATACATTCATACATATATACATCCATACGTCCATAC
>NW_016940450.1:0-752 GCF_001483705.2 Eufriesea mexicana | reverse complement strand
CCTTACATCCATCCACCCAAACATCCATCCACCAATCCATCAATCCTTCCACGCATCCATGCACACACCAATACACAGATTCATACATACACCTATACATTCATCCAAACACACATCCATACATAAATTCTTGCATACATCCATACATTCATCCATACACGCATCCATACAAACATCCGTACATACATCCATGCATACATCCATTCGTACATCGGTACATACACCCATGCATGCATCCATACATACATCCATACATCCATACATTTATGCGTACATCCATCCATACATCCATCCATCAACACATCCATCCATCCATACATCCATACATATTTACATTCATACATCCATACATCCGTAGATACGTCCATCCATACCTCTACCCATCCATACATACATCTATCGATACTGCCATCCATGCATACATCCATCCATCCATACGTCCACCCGTCCGTACATCGATCGCCCCATACATTCATCCATCCATACAACCACCCACCAATCCGTCCATCCATCCATACATCAATACATACATCCATACATACAGCCATACATTCATCCATATAAGCATCCATACATACATCCTTACATACATCCATACACACATACATACATGCATACAAACATCCATACATACATCTATGCATGCATCCATATATACATCCATACATCCATCGATCCATACATCCACACACCCATACAACCATCCACCCATACATCCATCGATCCATAAACCTATCCATCCATACATCCGT
>NW_016940449.1:0-1022 GCF_001483705.2 Eufriesea mexicana | reverse complement strand
TTATGCTAGGAAGATAGCTCACCACCATATTAGTCGTAAATGTCAATAAAATAGAATTTTCCTCCCAAATTCAAAAGCGTTGCAATGCCTGGAGCACGGCAACAGAACCTTTCCTCCTTATTTATGCAGGAAAGATAGGTCACAGCAATATTAACTGAAAATGTTCATAGAATTGAGTTTTTCAGCCACATTCTACAGCATTGCGAGTGCTATAGCACGCCAAAAGTATCTTTCGTCCTTACCTATTCAAAGAAGTTAGCTCACCACAGTATTAGTCCTAAATGTCAATAAAATTGAATTTTCCAGCAAGATTCTGTAGCATTGCAATGCCTGTAGCACGCGAAAATTGTCTTTCCTCCTTATTTATGCAAGAAAGTTAGATCACCACGATATTGGCCGAAAATGTCAATAAAATTGAATATGCCATACAGATTCTATAGCGTTGCGATTGCTATAGAACGCCAAAAGGATCTTTCCTCCTTATTCATGCACGAATGTTGGCTCACCGCGATATTAGTCGGAATAGAATAAAATTGAATTTTCCAGGAAGATTCTATAGCTTTGCAATGCCTATAGCTCGCCAATAGAATCTTTCCTCCTTATTTACGCAAGCAAGTTAAGTCACCGCGATATTGGTCGAAAATGTCATTAAATTGAATTTTCCGGCCAGATTCTACAGCATTGCAACGGATATAACACGCGAAAAGTATCTTCACTCCTTACGTACGCAAGCAAGTTAGCTCACCATGGTATTAGTCGAAAATGTCAAAAAAATTCAATTTTCCAACCAGAATCTACAGCATTGCGATGGCTATAGCACGGCAAAAGGATCTTTCCACCTTTTTTATGCACGAAAGATAGCTCACCGCGATATTAGAGGAAAATGTCAACAAAATTGAACTTTCCAGCCAGACTCTATAGCATTGCGACGGCTATATCTCGGCAATTGAATCTTTCCTCCTTATTTAAGCGAGAAAGTTATCTCACCACAATATTAGCCGGAAATGTCAATAAAATTGAAT
>NW_016940448.1:0-2033 GCF_001483705.2 Eufriesea mexicana | reverse complement strand
TAAACTAACCTAACGTATCATAACGTAACCGAACGTAAACTAACTCTACCTAACGTTCCGCGGCCACAATTTCTGGCCTCCCCAGCGCTAAGCGGGGCGTGTTAGAGCAAAGTAGAGCGGAGAAGTCCACCGAATAGCAGCGAAAACCGCAAAAGTCATAGCTATCCCTTGCTAACCTAACCAATCATGACAATACCGAACGTAACCGAACACTACCTGACGTGCCGCCACGGATATTGCTGGCCTCGGCAGAGCCAAACAGGGTATATTAGACGAGAGTGGGGCTCAGAAATCCATAGAATCGCGGTGTACAGCAGAATAGGCAGGGACAACAGAACCTAACACGTAGTAAAGTAACCTACCCTGACACAGACAAACTCAACATGACGTGCCGCGACCACTATTTCTGGCCTTCCAAGCTCCAGGCTGAAAGCACTAGGACGCTGTAGAGCCCTGAAGTCCACCAAATATATGTGAGTAGCACAATAGACCGAGCTAACGTCACCTAACCTAGCCAAACATTACATTACCAACCGCAATATAACACAAACTGACGTGCCGCGACCACGATTGTTCGTCTCCCAGAGCCAAGCGGAACATATTAGTGGATAGTAGATCTCGGAAATCCATAGAATGTCAGAATATATGCGAAAAGCCTGAGCCACCCAAGCGTAACCCAAACCAACGGAGCCTAATCATACATAGCATAACCCAATATTATATTACGTGCCGCGACCGCTATTGCTGGACACCCCAGGGTCAAACAGGATATAGTGGAGCATAGTAGAGCGTAGAATTCCACCGAAAATCGGTGCACACCACGAAAGTCTGATCTACAGGAGCCTAACCCGTAAAAACTTAACGCAACCATACGAAGTCTAACTCAATCTTCCGGGGCATGACCAATATTATTGGACGCCACAGAGCTGAGCAGACGGTAGTAGAGCAATGTAGAGCGAATAAGGCCGCCAAATATCAGTCTATAGATCAAAATTCAATGCTACCCTAACCTAACCTAAGCCAACCTAACCTAACGAAATGTAATCTAACACAACCTAACGTGGCGCGACCAGTATTGCTGACATCAAACTGCGTCGGGCAGAGGATATTAGAACGATGTAGAGCTCAGAAATTCACCGAATAGCCTTGTATAGCACAAATGCCCAAGCTATCCTCCCGTAAACTATCCACAGCGTCATATAATCAAACGTGTCCTAACATAACTTAACGTGCCGAAACGACTATTGCTGGAAAACCCTGAGCCAAGCAGAATATACTAGAGCACAGTAGAGCGCAGAGAGCCACCAATAGCAGCGTGTCGCAGAAAAGTCAAGTGTGTCCCAACCTAACCTGGCCTAGCCTAACCCAACCAAAGGTGAACTATCTAAACCTAACGAGCAGACAGCACTATTTCTGGTTTCCACAGTGCCAAGCGGAACATACCGGAGCACAGTAGAGCGCAGAAATCCAACGAACAGCAGTTCATGCCAAGACAGTCATAGCTACGCGAAAATAGACGAAACGAGCATAACCCAACCGAACGTAGCCTAACTCAACCCATCGTGCCGAGACCAATATTTCTGGCCTCCTCGAGGCCACGCAGAGCACATTAGGGCGCAGCAGAACGCACAAATCCACCGAATAGCAGTGTACAGCACAAAAGTCGAAGCTACCCTCTCCTAACCCATCCAACCGTAACATAACCAAACGAACCTAACACAACCTAACGTGCAGCGGCCACCATTGCTGGCCTCCTCAGGGTCGAGCAGAGTATAGAAGGGCACGGTAGAGCGCAGAAGCGCACCGATCAGCGTTATATAGCACAAACGTTAACGCTATCCTCTTCGAAAGTAACCAAACGTAACATAACCAAACTCAGCGTAAATGAAGCTAACGTGCCTGGACCACTATTACTGGCCTCCCCAGATTCTAGCAAAGTATAGTAGGGCTCTTTAGAGCGTCGAAATCGAAGGAATGGCAGTGTAGAGCGCAAAAGTCGAATATACCCTGACCAAGCCTGACATAACCTAGCC
>NW_016940447.1:0-223 GCF_001483705.2 Eufriesea mexicana | reverse complement strand
AGAATAGAATTTTCCAGGCAGATTATGGAGCATTGCAATGGCTATAGTATGCCAATAGAGTCTTTCCCCCTTATTTGTGCAACAAAATTGGCTCACCACGATATTAGTAGAAAATGTCAATTAAACTGTGTTTTCCAGTCAGATTCTATAGCATTGCAATGGCTATAGCATGACAACAGAATGTTTCCGTCCTATTTATGCAACAAAATTACCTCACAACGAT
>NW_016940446.1:0-694 GCF_001483705.2 Eufriesea mexicana | reverse complement strand
CCCAGTGACAGTGTATGGCACGAGAGTCGAATCTGTCCTAAACAAACTTAGACCAAAATACCATAGCCAATCATAACCTAACACAGAATATCGTGCCACTACCACTATTGCTTGCCTCCCGAGAGTCGTGCAGTGTCGTGCAGAGTATAGTAGAGCAACGTAGAGCGCAGGAATCCACCGAATAGCAGTGCATAGCGCAAAAGTCGAGAATAAATTAACCTAACCCGGCATAACCTAACCTAACCTAACGTTGCATAACGCAATGTAACTTGCAGCGACCGCTATTGATGGCCTTCATAGAGCAGAGCAGAGCATATTAGAGCACATTAGAGTACAGAAATCAACCGAATAGCAGTGTATAGGATAAAGGTCATAGTTGACTACCCCAACATAGCCAAAACGTAACGTAACCGAACGTAACCCTTCTCAACCTAACAGGACGGGACCACCACTGCTGCCCTCCACAGAGGCAAGCCGAATGTACTAGGGGCAGTTATGCGCAGAAATCAACCACAATGTAGTGAATAGCAAAAAAGTCGGAGATAACCTGGCTTAGCCTCTCCTAACCTAACCTAACCAAACGAATTATAACCAAACATAACGTGCTGCGGCCACAGCTTCTTCCCTCCCCATAGCCTAGCAGATTGCATTAGAGCACGGTAGATCACAGACATACAACGAATAACAGCCTATA
>NW_016940445.1:0-1059 GCF_001483705.2 Eufriesea mexicana | reverse complement strand
CAGAAATCCGCAGGTAGCAGTGTATAGCACAAACGTCTGGACAATCATATCCTAACCGCACCATACATTACGTACCATGGCGTAACATAGCTCAACCCAACGTGCCAAGACCACTATTGCTTGCCTCGACAGAGACAAGCAGAATGTACTAGGGCACATTAGAGCGCATAAGTCCACCGCATTGCCGCGAATATCAATGGCCGTAGATAGCCAAACCTAACCAGACATATTCTAACCTAACGAAACACAGAATAACCCAACATGACCTGCCACGACCACTGCACCATGTATCCTCAGAGTAAAGCTGAATGCAGTACAGCACTTTGGATAACAGAATTCCTCCGAATAGCAGTGTATAGCACAAGGGTCAGGGTCGCATCTCCTAACCTAGCCAATCGTAACACACACAAACGGAGCCTATCCCAACCTAACACGACGGGACCGCTATTACTGGCCACCACAGAGACAAGCAGAATGAATTAGAGCACAGTGGAGCGATGAAATCCACCGCGTTGCAGTGAATAGCACCAACTTCGAAGATGTCCAAACCTAACCTGATGCAACTAACCTAATCACAGGTAACATAACCCAACCTCGCGTGCCGAGATGAATTTCGCTGGCCTCCCAAGAGCCAAACTGAAAGTATTGGAGCACTATAGGGCGCAGAAATCCAACTAATTGCAGACAATATCACTAAAGTAAAAGCCAGCTACTCCTAACGTAACCAATCGTAACATAACCAAACGGAACCTAGCTCAACCTAACGCGTCGCGGCCACCACTGCTGGCCTCCGCAGTGTCAAGCAGAACACATTAGCGGAGTGTCGAACGAAGAAATGCATAGAATCTCTGTGAATACCAGATAAGTCGGTGCTACCAAAGCTTAACCCAGACCAACACAACAAAGCCAAACATGGACTATCTCAACCAAACGTGCCGAGACCGCTATTGCTGCGCACTCCTGACGCAAGGAGGGTATCGCGAGCAGAATAGAGTTCAGGCATCCACCGAAAAGCAGTATACAGCACAAAAGATAATGCTATCCTGACAAAGCATAGCA
>NW_016940444.1:0-747 GCF_001483705.2 Eufriesea mexicana | reverse complement strand
ACAACCTAACCGAGCGTAATATGACTCATCATAACGTGCCGAGTCCACAAATGCTGGCTTTGCCAGAGCCAAGCAGGAAATATTAGGGCACTGTAGTTTGCAGGAATCGGCCTAATGGCAGACTGTAGCACTAAAGACCTAGCTATCCTCTCCTAACATAGAGGGCCTTAACGTATCCAAATGTATCCTAGCATTACACTAACGTGCCACGACCACTATTACTGGCCTCTACTGAGCCACGCTGGATATACTAGAGCACAGTGGAGCGCAGAAGTACACCGAACAGCAGTGTACATCACAAAAGTTAAAAATAATGTCAAAACTTAGCCTGGCCCAACCAACCCGAACATAACCTGACAAAATGTAACGTGCAGAGGCCACCGTCTTTGGCCCTCCCAGACCCAATCTGGAGGCACTAGTGCACTCTATGGCGCAGGAGTCCACCTAATAGCAGACTGTAGCGCTAAAGCCAAAGCTATCCTCTGCTAGCCTAACCAAACGTAACGTAACCGAACATAACCTAGCTCAGCCTAACTGTCCGCGACCACTGTTGCTGTCCTCCCATGATCCAAGCAGTACACATTGGTGCAGAAGTCCATGAAATGGCAGTGTATTTCGGAAAAGACAGAGTTACCCAAACATAACCCAAACAAACGGAAAATAGGCAGACATAGGCTGACTGACATTAACAGGCCGAGATCGCTGTTGCTGCCCTCTCCTGAAGCAAGCACGGATAGCTAGAGCACA
>NW_016940443.1:0-507 GCF_001483705.2 Eufriesea mexicana | reverse complement strand
ATTAAAATGGCTATAGCACGTCAGAGGGATCTTTCCACCTTATTCCTGCGACAATGCTTGCTCGCCATGAAATTAGTCGAAAATCTCTGTGAAATTTACCATTTCTGACAGATTCTATTGCATTGGAACGACTAGAGCACGCCAATAGTATCTATCCTCCTTATTTACGCATGAAAGCTTGCTCGCCACAATATTAGACGTCGAAAATGTCAGTAAAATTGGGCTTTCCATTCTTATCTAATTGCATTTCAATGGCTATAGCACGCCAATAGGATCTTTCCTCCTTATGTATGCGTGAAAGCTTGCTCACCACGATTATGATTGAAAATGTCAATAAAATTGAACATTTCAGGCAGACATTATTGCATTGCAATGGCTATAGCACGCCAATCGAATCTTTCCTCCTTATTTATGCGAGAAAGCTCGCTCACCAGGTTATTAGTCGTAAGTGTCAGTAAAATTGATATTTCCAGTCTGATTGTATTGTATTGCAATGGCTATATCACG
>NW_016940442.1:0-615 GCF_001483705.2 Eufriesea mexicana | reverse complement strand
ATCCAATCCGCTTGACCCTGTGGACGCCAGCATTTGTTTTCGCGGTACGTTATGTTAAGCTTGCTATGTGAGGTTTGGATATGTTTCTTTGGGTTTGGTTTTGGTATCTCTTACTTCTCCGCTTCACACCGCTATTCTATGGATTTCTGCGCTCTGCACTCCACTGATATGTTCTGCCCGGCTCTGGGGCGGCCAGCAATATTGGCGGCGGCACGTTAGGTTGTGTTTCATTACGTTTGGATATGTTACGATTGGTTAGGTTTTTAGAGGGGAGCTTAGACTTTTGTGCTGTACACGGCCATTCGGTAGATATATGCGCTCAACTGCACCCTAGTATGTTCTGCTTGTCTCTGTGGCGGCCAGAAATAGTGTTCTGGGCACGATAGGTAAAGTTAGGTTACGTTTGGTTGTGTTATGTTTGGTTAGGTTAGGCTAGGGTAGCTTCGACTTTGGTGCTATAAACTGCCTTTCGGTGGATCTCTGCGCACTACTGTGCTCCAACTGCTCGGCAACGGCGGTCCCGTCACGTCAGCTTAAGTTAAGATACGTTTGCTTATATTACGATTGGATATGTCATTATAGGTTAGAATTTACTTTCGTCTTATATACAGCTGT
>NW_016940441.1:0-667 GCF_001483705.2 Eufriesea mexicana | reverse complement strand
ATTGCAATGGCTATAGCACTCCAGAAGGATCTTTCCTCCTTACATAGGGAAGGAAGTTAGATCTCCAGGATATTAGCATAAAATGACAATAAAATTGAATTTTCCAGCAAGATTCTTTAGCATTGCAATGCCTATAGCATGCCAACATTATCTTTCCCCCTGATTTATGGACGAACGTTAGCTCACCACCATATTAGTCGCAAATGTCAATAAAATTGATTTTTCAAGCCAGATTCTTCGGCATTGCAATGCCAATAGCACGCCAAAAGGATCTTTCTCCCACACTTATGCAAGGAAGCTTGCTCACCACGATATTAGCCCCAAATGTCAATAAAATTGATTTTTCAAGCCAGATTCTTCGGCATTGCAATGCCAATAGCACGCCAAAAGGATCTTTCTCCCACACTTATGCAAGGAAGCTTGCTCACCACGATATTAGTCGAAAATGACAATAAAATTGAACTTTCCAGCCAGATCTGAGGCATTGCAATGGTTACAGCTTGCCAATATTATCCTTCCTCCTTGTTTATGCAAGGGAGATAGCTCACCACGGTATTAGTCGAAAATGCCAATAAAATTGAATTTTCCAGGAAGATTCTATTGTATTGCAATGTCTATAGCACGCCAATAGAATCTTTCCCCCTTACTTATGCAAGAAAGAAAGCTC
>NW_016940439.1:0-651 GCF_001483705.2 Eufriesea mexicana | reverse complement strand
TGCAATGAGGTTAGCTCACCGCGATATTAGCCGAAAATGTCAATAAAATTTTATTTTCCAGCCGGATTCTGTAGCATTGCAATGGAAATAGTAAGACAATAGAATCTTTCCTCCTTATTTATGCAAGAAAGGTAGCTCACCACGATATTAGCTGAAAATGATAATAAAATTGGATTTTCCATCCAGATAATATATCATTGCAATGGCTACAGCACGCCAATAGAATCTTTCCTCCTTATTTATCCAAAGAAATAAGCTCACCCCGATATTTGACGTAATGTCAATAAAATTGAATCTTCCAGCCAGATTCTATAGCACTGCAATGGCCATAGCACGCCAAAAGTATCCGTCCTCCTTATTTACGCAAGGAGGTTTGCTCACCGCGATATTAGCCGAAAATGTCAATAAAATATAATTTTCCATGCAGATTCTATATCATTGCAACGGCTATAGCACGCCAATAGGATCTTTCCTACTTATTTATGCAATAATGTAAGCTCACCCCGATATTAGTCGAAATAGTCTATATAGTTATATTTTCCAGCATGATTCTATAGCATTGCAATGGCTATAGCACGACAATAGAGCCTTTGCTCCTTCTTTATGCAAAAAAGTTAGCTGACCCAGATATTTGACGACAATGTCAATAAA
>NW_016940438.1:0-1146 GCF_001483705.2 Eufriesea mexicana | reverse complement strand
ATGTATGTATGTGTGAATGTACGGATGTAAGTATGTTTGGATGTATGCATGTATGGATGTATGGATGTATGTATGTATGGACGTATGAATGTAATAATTTAAGGATGTACTGGTGTATGGATGTATGGATGGATGGATATATGGATGGATAGGTGTATGGAAAGATGGATGTTTGGATGGATGTATGTATGGATATATGGTTGTGTGGATGGACGGATGTATGGATGGATTGAGGTATGGATGGACGGATGTACGTATGTATGAATGTATGGATGTATATACGTACGGACGTATGGATTTATAGGTGTATGGTTGTGTGGATGGATGGGTGTATTGATGGATGAATGTGTGGATTGCAGGATATATGGATGACTGGATGTATTGATGTACAGGTGTTTGGATGCATGAATGTATGATTGTATGGATGTGTGTATGTATGGATGTATGGATGGATGGGTGTATCGAATGATAGACGCACGAATGGAAGGACTTATGGATGTACGGATGTATGGATGTATGGATGGACGGATGGATGTATGGATGTGTGGATGTATGCATATATGTATGAATGAATGTACGAATGTATGGATGTACGAATGTATGGATGTACGGATGTATGGATGTATGGATGTATATCTGTATGGATGTATGGATGGATGGATGTATATATGTATGGATGTATGGACTGATGGATGTATGGTTGGACGGAGGTATGGATTGATGGATGCATGGATGGACGGAGGTATGGATGGATGGACTTATGGATGTATGGATGTATAAATGTATGGATGTATGGATGGATTGATGTACGGATGGATGGATGGACGGATGGATGGATGTATGGATGTATGTATGTATGGATGTATGTATGTATGAATGTATGGATGTAAGAATGTACGGATGTATGCATGTATGGATGTATATATGTATGTATGTATTGATTAATGCATTATGCGTGTGTGGATGGATGGATGTATGGATGGTTGTTTGTGTGCATGGCAGGATATATGAATGGATGGATGTACTGATGCACAGGTGTATGGATGCATGAATGCTTGGTTGTATGGATGTATGTATGAATGTATGTATGTTTGTATGGATGTATGGATGGATGGATGTATCGGACGATAGACGTACGAATGGAAG
>NW_016940437.1:0-1660 GCF_001483705.2 Eufriesea mexicana | reverse complement strand
CATCCACGTACACATCCATACATCCTGCATGTCCATACATCCATAAACCCATCCATTCGTACTTCCATCATTCGATAGATCCATCCATCCATACATCCATACATATATAAACCCATACATCCATACATCCGTACATTCGTCCATTCGTACATCAATCCATCCACACTTCCACCCATTTATACAGCCATCCATCCATACATACATCCATACATACACCCACACTACCATACATCCATCCACCCAAGCATCCACCCATCCATACATTCATAGACCCATGCATCCTTTCATCCATACCTCCATCCAACAATCCATCCACCCATCCATGCAACCAAACACGCATCAATACACAGATCCATACATACAAGCATACATTCACCTATACATACATCCATACATACATCCTTATATACATGAATACATACATCCGTACATACATCGACACAAACATCCATACAATCGCCCATACATACATCCATAGATATATCAATACATACATCCATACATACATCAGTTCTTCCGTCCATCCACCCAACCATTCATCCACCCACATATCGATATATCCATGCATCCGTACATTCATACATGCGTACATCAATACATCCATACATGCATACATACATACATACATTACTCAAATACATCCATACAATCAAACATCCATACATACATACATCCACACATTCATACATGCATCCATCCATACATGCATCCATCCATCCATCCATAAATCGACACATACGTACATCCATCATTCCATCCACCCATACACTCATCCACCCATACGTACATCCATACGTACACCCATACATACATCCATACATACATCAATACATACATCCATATACACTCCCATACATACATCCATACATACATGCATACAAACACCCTAACATACATCCATACATACACCCATACTTCCATACATCCATGCATACAAACATCCACGCATCCATATATTCATCGATGAGTACATCCTTCCGTCCGTACACCCATCCACCAAACCATCCATCCATCCATGCATCCATACACATGTCAATACAGAGGTCCATACATACACGCATACATTCATCCATACATACATCCATACATACATTCTTACATATATCCACACATACATCCATACATCCAACCATGCATACAACCGTACATTCGCCCTTCCATACACGCAGTCTTAAATCCATCCATCCTTCTACCCATCCATAAATCCATCTAACCATACACCCATCCATCCATACATCCTAACATATTTACATCCATACATACATACATCCGTTGATCCGTCCATCCATACCTCTATCCATCCATACATCCATCTATCGATCCAGCCATCCGTCCATACATCCACCCATCCATACGTCGATCGATCCATACATACATCCATCCATACATGCACCAAACAATCTATCCATCCATCCAGACATACGTACATACATCAGAACATACAACCATTCATCCATACATACATCCATCCGTACATCCAACTTGCCATAGATCCATCCACCCATACATCCGCCCATCCATACATCCAACCACCCATACATCCATCGATCCATAAATCTATCCATTCATACATGCATACATGCGTACATCCGTACATCCATACATGCATGCATCCATACATACATAACTCAAATACATCCATACATTAAACATCCATACA
>NW_016940436.1:0-1004 GCF_001483705.2 Eufriesea mexicana | reverse complement strand
AATCCGTACCCCCATCCATCGATACATCCATCCATCCATACATCCATGCAAACAGCAATACATGCATCCACCCATCCATACATCCATACATATACACATTCATACATCCACGCATCCGTACATCCATACAATCGTACATCAATACATACATACTACCATACATCCATACACCCGTAGATCCATACATCCATAATACATACATATATATATATCCATACATCCATACATCCGTACATAGGTACATCCATACCTCAATCTACCCATACATATATCCATCCGTACATCTATCCACCGATGCGTCCATCCATTCATACATTCATTCATAAATCAATACATACATCCATTCATATATCCATACATACATCCATACAAACAACCATGCATACATCCATACATACATCCATGCATACATCCATACACACATCTATGCATACAACCATACATACACCAATACATCCATCCATCCATCCATACATCCATACATCCGTACATCCATAAATTCGAACATACATACATCCATAAATCCATACATCCACACATTCATAGATCCATACACGCATACACCCATGCAATTTTACGTCCATACATTCATACATACATGCATCTATACAGGCATACGTCCATACATCCGTACATCCATCCATCCTTACATCTATCCATCCAGACATCCGTACATTCATAAATCCATACATCCATAAATACATCCATCCACACCTACACCCACCCATAGATCCAACGATCCATACGTCCATGCATATATACATCCATTCATTCATACATCCATTCAACCATCCATACATTAACCCAACAACTATCCATCCATCAATACATCAATACATACTTCAATACATACATCCGTACATACATCCATACATCCATCAATACATCCATCAATCCATACAAGCACTCATCCATACGTCCATCCATAAAAAGATCCATATAACCATACATACTTCCGTACATACATCCATACATACACACATACATCCATCTATCCATACATA
>NW_016940435.1:0-560 GCF_001483705.2 Eufriesea mexicana | reverse complement strand
AAAGTTTGGTCACCACGATATTAGTCGAAAATGACAATAAAATTGATTTTTCCAGCCAGATTCTATAGCATCGCAATGACAATAGCGCGACAGCTGTATCTTTTCTCCTTATTTATCCAAGAAAGTTAGTTCACCACAATATTAGCGGAAAAGGTCAAAAAAAGTCAATTTTCCAGCCAGATTCTATAGCATCGCAATGACAATAGCGCGACAGCTGTATCTTTTCTCCTTATTTATCCAAGAAAGTTAGTTCACCACAATATTAGCGGAAAAGGTCAAAAAAAGTCAATTTTCCAGCCAGATTCTATAGCATCGCAATGACAATAGCGCGACAGCTGTATCTTTTCTCCTTATTTATCCAAGAAAGTTAGTTCACCACAATATTAGCGGAAAAGGTCAAAAAAAGTCAATTTTCCAGCCAGATTCTATAGGATTGCAGTGACTATAGTACGCCATTTGAACCTTTCCTCCTTCTATATGCAAGAAAGAGAGGACATCACGATAGTAGTCGATAATGTCAATAAAATTGTATTTTCCATCCATGTTCTATAGCATTACAA
>NW_016940434.1:0-2275 GCF_001483705.2 Eufriesea mexicana | reverse complement strand
TGCTTATATTACGTTTTGATGGGTTAGGAGAGGGCAGCTTTGTCTTTCGTTTTGTACACTGCTCTTCCGTGGATTTCTGATCTCTACATTGTTCCTCTATACCCAGCTCGACTCTCGGAATGAGAGCAATGGTGATCGTGGCACGTTCGGTTGAGTTATATTACGTTTGTTTAGGATAGGTTAGAATAGGTTTGGTTATGGTAGCTTTGGATATCGTGCTGTACACAGTTATTCGGTGGGCTCCTGCTATCCACAGTGCTCTACTCTAATCTGCTAGTCCCTGGGGGGCCAGAGATAGTGGTCGCGGCAAGTTACGTTGAGTTTGGTTACGTTATGTTAGGTTATGTTGGCTTTGGTTAGGTTTGGATGTCTTTGACTGTTCTCCTGTACACTGCGGTTCCATGGATTTCTGCGCCATACCCTCGTCTAATGTGTTCTGCTTGGCTCTGTGGAGGTTAACGATACTGGTGCGGCACCTTAGATTGAGCTTTGTTACGTTTGGTTGTTTTAAGGTTTGTTAGGTTACGACAAGTTACTTTTGACTTTTACGCCATACACTGCTATTCGGTGGTTTTCACCGACCTGCTGTGCTCCAATGTGTTCTGCTTTGCTCTAGGAAGGTCAGCAATCGTGGTGTAGGCACGTTAGGGTATCTTAGGTCCGTTCCGCTATGTTTCCTCTGGTTAGTTCGGGATAGCATAGCTGCGTCTTTTGTGATATACACTGATATTCGGATGATTCCTACGCTCTATATTGCTCTGGCATACTCTGCTCGGTTCTGGCGAGGACAGTAATGGAGGCATCGGCTCGTTGGGATTAGTTATTTTGCGCTTGGTTGGGTTAGGTTGGGTCCGGTTAGGATCGGATATCACCGACGATAGTGCTATACAATGCTGTTTGGAGGCTTTTTGCGCTCTACTGTGTTCTACCATACTCTCCTCGAATCAGCGGATGCCAGAAATAGTGGTCGTGGCACGGCAGGATTCATTAGGCCACGTTTGGTAATGTTACGATTGGTTAGGTTAGGGCAGTGTAGCTTCGATTTTTGCGATATGCACAGCTATTCGGCGGTTTTCTACATTCTACACTGCTCTACTGTTCCCTTCTCGTCCCTAAGGAGGCCAGTAATAGTTGTAACTGCTTGAGATAGTCTACGTTAGGTTAGCTTATGTTAGTTTGGTTTGGGTACGGTTAGCTTTGACTTTCGCGGTATAAATTGAAGCTCGGAGCATTTCTAAGCTCTACTCTGCTCTAGTATGCTCTGCGCGGATCTGAGGAGATCAGCAATAGTGGTCTGGACACGTTAGGTGGAGTAAAATTACGTTTGGCTACGTTAGATAATGTGGGGCAAGGCCAGGATACCTTTGACATATGTGCTCAACACTGATATCCTATGGTCTTCTGTGCTCTAATGTGCTCTATCATATTCTCCTTGTCTCTGGGGAGACCAGCAATGGCGGTCGTGGCACGTTTGGTTCAGTTAGGTTACGTTTGGTTTGGTCAGGATAGCTTTGACTTTTGTGCTATACACTGCTATGCGGTGAATATCTACGCTCTGTCGCGCTCTAGTATATTCTGCTTGCCTATGGAGATACCAGCAGTAATGGTCTCGGCACGTTAGTCTTAGCTAGGTTGCGTTTGGTTGCGTCACGTTTTGCTAGGGTAGGATAGGATAGCTTTGACTTTTGTGATATACTCTGCTGTTCTGTGGATTTCTGCGCTCTATATTTCTCTACTATATTCTACTCGACTCTCGGGAGTCCAGCAATAGTGGCCGCCGCACTTTGGGTTCAGTTTGGTTACGTTTGGTTAGGACAGGTTACATTGTGCTAGGCTACGGTAGCTTCGACCTTTGTACTACACAGTGCTATTTCTTCTACTTCCGCATCCTTCTGTACGTTACCGCACTTTGCTCGCCTCTGAGCACGCCAGGAGTAGTGCCGTCGGCACGTTAGTTCTATTTATGCTGCGTTGTGCTATGCCAGGTTTGGTTATGTTTGGTTAGGATAGCTTTGACTTTTGTGCTATACGCTGCTATACGGACGATTTCAGCGTTCTACATTGCTCGGCTATACTCCGCTTAGCTCTCGTGAAGCCAGCAATAGCGGTTGTGGCACGTCAGTTTGGGTTCCCTTACGTCCGCTTTTGTTGCGTTTGGTTAGGTTAGGATATGATAGCTTTAACTTTTGTGCTGCACACTGCTATTCCGTGAATATCCGCGCTCCTCTGCGATTTAATCTTCCCTGCTTTGATCTGGGAATGCCGGAAATTGTGG
>NW_016940433.1:0-283 GCF_001483705.2 Eufriesea mexicana | reverse complement strand
TATAGCATATTATAGATTTTGAATAGACCTATTCTCTGACATGTAGATGCCTGTACTAGCCATTGGACTGAAGGCGTTAGGCGATCTATTCACCAAGCTACAACAGGTTATAGATTTTGAAAAGCCAATTCTCTGGCAAGTAGATGGCTGCCCTTGACGTTGCTTGAAGACGCGATGCGACCTATTAAACAAGCTATAACAGATTATAGACATTGAATAGACGTATTCTCTGGCAATTACATGGCTGTACTTGCCATTGGATTGAAGGCGATAGGCGACCTAT
>NW_016940432.1:0-699 GCF_001483705.2 Eufriesea mexicana | reverse complement strand
GCCATTGCAATGCTATAGAATCTGGCAGGAAAATTCAATTTTATTGATATATTGGAATAACATAGTGGTCACCTAACTTTCTTGTATAAGTATGGACAAGATATTGTATTGGCGTGCTATAGCCATAGCAAAGGTATAGAATCTGGCAGGAGAATTCAATTTTATTGAAATTTTCGTCTACCATCGTGGTGACCCAACTTTCTTACATATGCAAGGAGGAAAGATTCTACTGGCGTACTATATTCATTGCAATCCAGTAGAATCTGGCTGGAAAATTACATTTTATTGACGTTTTCGACTAATATCGTGGTGACATAACTTTCCTACATATATAAGGAGGAAAGATTCTACTGGCGTGCTATAGTCATTGCGATGCTATAGAATCTTTGCGATGCTATAGAATCTGTCTGGAAAATTCAATTTTATTGATATATTGGAATAACATAGTGGTCACCTAACTTTCTTGTATATATATGGACAAGATATTGTATTGTCGAGCTATAGCCGTAGCAAAGGTATAGAATCTTTCTGGAAAACTCGATTTTATGGACATTTCCCACTAATATCGAGGTGAGCTACCTTTCCGGCATAAATAATGAGAAAAGATTCTATTGGCGTGCCTTAGCCATTGCAATGCTATAGAATCTGGCTGGAAAATTCAATATTACTGACGTTTTCGACTAATATCGTGGTGAGCTA
>NW_016940431.1:0-670 GCF_001483705.2 Eufriesea mexicana | reverse complement strand
CGCATAACTTACCCGAACGTAATCTAGCTCAAAGTAACGGTCCTCGACCACGACTGCTGACCTTCCAAGAGCAAAGCACAAATTGTTTGCGGGGGTAAAGCGCAGATATCGACCGAAAAACAGTGCATATCACGAAAGTCGAAGCTATCACAATCAAGCGAAACCTAACCCAACCAGAGCAATCATAACCTAACACAACGTAACGAGCCACTGAGCCACAAGCATTATGCTGACCTACCCAGATACGAGCACGGTACCGTAGAGCAATGTAGAGCGCAGAAAGCCGCGGAACAGCAGCGCATGGCACAACAGTCAAAGCCACCCTAACCACAGCTAACCAAACCCATCCGAACCAAACGTAACCTGATTGAACCTAGCTTGCCGAGACCACAATTACTGGCATCCACACACCCAAGCAGATCATATTAGAGCACAGTAGGGCGCAGAAACCCGCCGAATAGCAGTGTATAGCGCAAAAGCCAAAACTATCCTACCCTGACCTAACCAACCCTAACACAGCTAAACGTAACCTAACTAGAAAAATAGGGCCTCAACGAATGTTATTGGCCGCCCCATAGCCAACCAGAGGCTAGTAGAGAAACGTAGAGCAAAGAGATCCACCGAATATCAGTGTATTGCACTAAAGTCAAAACTACCCTAACCAAAACCA
>NW_016940430.1:10114-10704 GCF_001483705.2 Eufriesea mexicana | reverse complement strand
CTATACTCTACTCTACTCTGGGGACGTCAGCAACGGCTGTCGTCGCACGATAGGTTCAGATAGGTTAGGTTTGGCTAGTCTATTTTAGCGTGGATAAGGCCTGCATAGCTTTGATTTTTCTGCTATACACAGCGATTCTACGAGTTTCGTGCCTTGCTGTCCCCTAATATGTTCTGTATGGCCCTGGGAGGACAGCAATGGTGGTCGCATTGTTAGATTACGTTTGGTCGTGTTAGGTTGCACTGGGTTCGGCAGGGATATCTGTTTTTTCGTGCCTTGCTGTCCCCTAATATGTTCTGTATGGCCCTGGGAGGACAGCAATGGTGGTCGCTGCACGATAAGGTAGTGTCAGATTACGTTTGGTCGTGTTAGGTTGCACTGGGTTTGGCAGGGATATCTGTGACTCCTGTGCATCACACAGCTGTACGGTTGCTATCCGCGCTGAGCATTGCTCTACTAGCATCTCCTTGCCTCTAAGGAGGCCAGCAATAGCCGTCGTGGAACGATAGGCGCAGTTAGGTTACGTTCGTCTAGGTTAGGGAACGTTACGTTCGGTTTGGATATCTTTGGCTTTCGTGGTATACACTGAC
>NW_016940430.1:8395-10102 GCF_001483705.2 Eufriesea mexicana | reverse complement strand
TACTGTGTTCTAGTATGCGCTGCTTGGCCCGGGGGGTGGGGGGCGCCAGTTGCGGTCTGTGCACGTTAGTTTGAGATAGATACGTATCGTCATATTACGTTTGGTTAGGTTTGGGTATAGGTTAGGGTGTAGGCTTGACTTTTGTGCCATGCACCGAAATACGGTGGATTTTTGCGCTCTACACTGATCTGATGTGCTCTGCTTGGCGCTGGGGAGGCCAGCAGGACTAGTCTCGACACCTTATGTTCAGTTAGGCTACGTACGGTTAGGTACGTTGTGACATGTTGAGTTAGGACATCTTCCACTTTTGTGCGATACACTGCAGTGCGGCGGAATACTGCCCCCTACTGTGCCCTCGTATATTCTGCTTGGCTCCGTGAACTCTATCAATAGTGGTCTCGGCACGATAGGTTGAGATGTGCTACGTTCTGTTGCGTTACGTATGGTTATGTCAGGACAGGGTAGATCCGACTATTATGTCATGCACTACGATTATGTGGACTTCTGCGCGCTACTATCCTCTTGTATGGTCTGCTTGACTCTGTTTTGGCAGCAACAGAGGTCACGGCACGATAGGAATGGTTATGTTACGTTTGCTTACGTTACGTATGGCTATGTCAGAAGTGGATAGCTTTGATTTTTGTGCGATGCACTGACACTCGGTGGATTTCTGTGCTCTACTTTGATTTTATATTCTCCGATAGGCTCTGGGGATGCCAGCCATAGTGGTCAGGGCACGTTAGGCTTTGTTATGCTGCGACCGGTTAGGTTATGCTAGTTTGGTTTGGGTTTGGATTGCTTCGACTTTCGCGTTATAAATTGTTATTCGGTGGTATTCTGCGCTCTACTGTGCCCAACTACACTCTCCTCGTATCTGCGGAGGCCAGCCATAGTGTTCGCGGCACGTTACTTTGAGGTATACCACGTTTGGCTATGTTTCCATTTGTTACGTGTACGTTTGGCTATGTTTCCATTTGTTATGTTAGGAAAGGATGGCTTTAACTTTTGTGCTATACGCTGCTATTCGTTTGACTTCCGCACTCCGCTGTGCTATACTATATTCCGATTGGCACTGTGAGGTCCAGCAATAGTGGTTACGGCACGTCATGCTTGGTTGGGCATCGTTTGGTATGGTTATGTTGGTTTGTGCTAGGCTCTGATATCTTCGTCTTTTCTGCTATACACTGCGATTCTATGGACTCCTGCGCTCCACCCCTTCTAGCATGTTCTGGTTGGCCCTCGGAAGGCCAGCGATCAGCGGAATTGGACTCGTCACGTCAGGTAGGATTATGTTACGTTAGGTAATGATACGATTGCTTATGTTTGGAGAGGATATTTGTGACTTTTGTGCTAGACGCTGCTATTCGGTGGAACCTTGCGCTCTAGCGTGCACTAGTATATTCTGCTTGGCTCTGTTTGTGTCAACAAGAATGGTCTGGGCACGTCACATTGAGCTATGTTACGTTTGGTTATGTTACGTCCGTTTTGGTTACGATAGGATAGCTTTGACCTTTGTGCTGTACAGCGCTATTCGCTCGATATCTGCGCCCAGCGTTGCTCTACTAGGATCTGATTGTCTCTGAGGAGTCCGGCAATGGCGGTCGTCTCACGTTTGGTTTCGTTAGGTCACTTTTGGCTGGGTTGGGATAGGAAAAGTTTGGTTAGGGCGGCTTTGACTTTTATGCTATACAACGTTATTCGGTGGAC
>NW_016940430.1:5185-6799 GCF_001483705.2 Eufriesea mexicana | reverse complement strand
GAAATATTAGGAGATGAGAGCTCTGACTTTATCCCCATATTCTGCTATTAGGTGGATTTCTGCGTCCTACAGAGCTCTAGTGCTCTCAGCTTGGCTATGGGTAGCCCTGGAATACTGTCCTCGGCACGTTATGTTGAGTCAGCTTACGCTCGGATGTGTTGGGTTATGCTAAGCTTTGTAAGGATAGCTACACCTTTTGTGCTGTACACCGCTAGTCGCAGGATTTCTGCTCTCTACATGCCCTAGTATGTCCTGGCAGGCTAGGGGGAGGGCAGCAATAGCGGCCTCGGCACGTAAGGTTGAGGTGGGCTACGTTCGGTTATGTTCTGTTCGTTTTTGTATGGCATGGGTAGCTCTGACTTTTCTGATATTCACTGCGATTCTTGGGGTTTCTGCGTCCTACTCTCCACTAATGTGTTCAGCTTGGTTCTGCTGAGGCCATCGATGGTGTTCGTGGCACGTTAGGTTAAGTTACGTTACGTTTGGTTGTGTTACGTTTGGTTACGTTAGGAGGGTGTAGCTTTGACTTTAGTGCTATAGCCTGTTGTTAGGTGGACTTCTGCTCCCGACAGGGCCATAATATTTTCAGCTTGGCTCCTGGAATGCCAGCAGCAGTGGTCTCTGCACGTTATGTTAAGTCAGGTTACTTTCGGTTAGGCTGGCTTACACTAAGTTTGTGTAGTATAGCTACAACTTTTGCTCTGCGCACTGCTACTCGCGGAACTTCTGCGCTCTAGTGTGCTCTAGCATGTCATTCGTGGCCCTTGGGATGGCAGTAATAGCTGTCTCGTCACGTTAGGTTGAGTTATGCTATGTTTGGGTACGTTCTGTTGGTTTGGGTTAGGTTTGCGTAGCTTTGACTTTTCCGATGTACACTGCGACTCTATGTATTTCTGCGTTCTACTCTCCTCTAGTTTGTTCTGCCTTGCACTGGGGAGGCCAGCAATAGTGGTCGCGGTCCGTTACGTTGAGTTGGATTACGTTTTGTATTGTTACAGTTGGATACGTTGGCAAAGGGTAGCCTTGACCTTAGTGCTATAGTCTGCTATTAGGAGGATATTTGCGCCCTATTGTGCTCTAATGTTTTCAGCTTGGTTCCTGAAATGCCAGCAATAGTGGTCTTGGCACGATAGGTTGCGTTATGCTATGTTTGGTTATGCACCTTTTGCTTGGGCTAGGCTTACGTAGCTTCGGCTTTTCCGATATGCACTGCGAATGAATGTATTTCTGCGTTCCGCTCTCCACGAATGGGTTCTGCTTGGCTCTGACGAGGCCAGCAATAGTGGTAGCGGCATGTTAGATTCAGTTATATTACGTGTGGGTATGTCACGATTGGTTAGGTTAGGAGAGGATAGGTTTGATATCAGTGCAACAGTCTGCTATTAGGTGGATTTCTGCCCACTAGGATTCACTAATATTTTCATCCTCGCTCTGGGAATGCCAGCAAGCGTGATCTCGGCACGTGGTATTGTGTTAGGATTTGCCAGGTTAGGCTGGGTTAGGCTAAGTTTGGTTAGGGTACTTTAACCTTTTATGCTGTACACTCCGACTCGGTGGACTCCTGCCCTCTGCTGTGCTCTAGCATGTCATGCTTTGGTCTTGGGGGGGGGGGGG
>NW_016940430.1:0-1857 GCF_001483705.2 Eufriesea mexicana | reverse complement strand
CGTGCTATACACAGTTATTCGTTGGATACCTGCCCTCTACGGTGCTCTACTCAAATGCGCCTGGCCCTGTGGCGTCCAGCTATAGTGGTAGCGGCTCGTTATGATGAGTTTTTCTGTGTCAGGTTAGGTAACGTTTGCTTCGGTTAGGTTAGGATACCTTTGACTTATGTGCTACACATTGCTTTTCGGTGGATTTCTGCGCTCTACATTGCCCTAATATACTCTCCTCGACTCTCGGAAGGTCAGCAATAGTGGCCGCAGCACGTTAGGTTTTTTTCGATTGCGTTCGGATATGTTAGGTTATGTTTGGTTAGGTTGGGATAGCTTTGACTTTTGTGCTACGCCCTGCTATTATCTGGACTTCTGAGCTCCTCTGTGTGCTGTCACGATCTGCTGGCCACTTGGGACGCCAGGTATGGTGGTTGCAGCACGTTGGGTTGTGTCATATTACGCTTGGTAGGGCTTGGTTTGCTTATGTTCGTTTGTGACAACTTTTACGTTTGTGCAAAACGCTGCTATTTGGTGGATTTCTACGCTCTACTATGATCAAATATTCTCCTCTTTGCTGTCGCTAGGCCAGTAGTTGGTGCTGCGGCGCATTAGGTTGTGTTAAGCTACGTTTGGTTAGGTGAGATTTCCTTGGATTCGCTTCGGAAGCCTTAGACTTTTGTGCTATTCATCGACATTCTATGGGCCCGACTTCGGCACTCTACTCTCCTCGAATGTTCACTGCTTTGCGATGGGGTGGCCAGTAACAGTGTCCTAGGCTAGTTAGGATTGGCTAGTTTAATTTGGATTACGTACGTTTGCTCACGTTAGGATAGGGTAGTTCCATCTTTTGCGCTGTACACTACTATACGGTGGATTTCTTGGCTCTACTGTGCCCTATATGCTCTGCTAGGGTCTAAGGGGGCCAGCAATATTGGCCTCGTCAGGTAATGTGTTATAGTATGTTTGGATATGTTACGATAGATCAGGTTTGGACAGGTTATCTACGACTTTCGTGATATACACTTCTATTCGGAGGATTTCTGAGCACGGCTGGATGCTACACTGTTCTGCTCGGCTCCACGGAGGCCATCAATGGCGGCCGCGGCTGGTTATGATCACTTAGACAGCGTTTGGTTAGGTTAGGCTTGGTCATGTTATTTTAGGACATCTCCGACTTTTGAGCAATTCACTGAAATGCGGTGGATGTCTGCGCACTACTTTGCTCTAGTACACTCTGCTTCGCTCTGGGTAGGACAGCAATAGTGGTCGCAGCACGTTATGTTGTGGAATGCTACCTTCGATTAGGTTATGTTGTGTGATGTTTGACCAGGATTGCTTCGACTTTCGAGCTATACCTTATTGTTCGGCGTGTTCCTGTGATCTACTGAGCTCTACTGTATTCTGCCCGACTCTGGGGAGACCCACAGCAGTAGTCGCGGCACGTCATATTGGGTTATACTACGTTCGATCAGGTTCGGTTAGGTGAGGTTAGGTTGGATTATTTACGGCCTTTGTGCTATTCGGAGCAATGCGATGGGCTTCTGTGCTCTACTGTGCTCTAATACAATCTGGTTCTCTCTGTGGAGGCCAGCAACAGTGTTCTGGTCACGTTAGGTTGAGCTATGCTACGTTTGGTCATACTACGTCTGGTGAGGTTAGGATAGGATAGTACAGACTTTTGTAGTATACCCGCCTCACCGTCGATTTCACCGCTCTACTGTGCTCTAGCATATTCTGCTTGGCTCTGTGGAAGCCAGCAGTGGTTTCGTCGTGTTAGGTTGAGTTATGTATCGCTTGGTGATATTACGTTTGGATGGGATAGGGCAGGATACTTTGTCCTTTGTGCTATACACCGCTATTCGGTGG
>NW_016940429.1:0-482 GCF_001483705.2 Eufriesea mexicana | reverse complement strand
GGTGAACTCCAGACACGTTAGGGTCGAATTGCCGATCGATTTGTTACGGCGGAATTTGTCACGCTCACAAACACAGCAGTGGGGATGTAGAGACGGAGGAAATGTGAAATTTAGGAAGAAAAGATGGAAGGTGGGCGCAGATCCCTATATCGCGGCACTGTGGAAGTTATGAATTTTATCAAGCTTGATAATGCATGTGGAGTGGTTAATGATATACTTGAGAAATAATCCTGAGTCGCCGTAGCAAGCAAATGATGGACGTACTTCAGTCAAACTATTTTAGAGTTCATGTTTGCTCAATATGAGAATTATTCATTTTGTAATCAAGGTTCTTGGTCACCTCTTGCTGACCAAACATATTTTCTCCTTTATTACACATTCGTGGTAGGGTATATCTTCGTAGCCCCTCTGCTTTCTCACTTTCTCACTGCTGTTTTCTAAGTTTTACTTTCTTGTTTCGTTTATCTTCGAACCTCCAATGA
>NW_016940428.1:0-633 GCF_001483705.2 Eufriesea mexicana | reverse complement strand
GATATATTTGACTTACCTGCTACACGCAGCTATCTTGCAGCTATATGCGCTCTACTGTGCTATAGTATATTCAGCTTGGCTCTGGGGATTCCAGCAACAGTGGTCTCGGCACGTTCGGCAAAGTTAGTGCACGTTTGATTGTGTCACGTTTGGATGAGTTAGGAGAGGATAGCTTATACTTTAGGGCTTTACGCTGCTAGTCGGTGGATTTCGGCGCTTATCGTTGCTCTGCTCTACTATACTCAACTCTGGGGAGGCCTGCAGTAGTGGCCTGCAGTAGCGGTCGTGGCACGAAAAAATGATTTATGCCACGTTTGGTCAAGTTATGTTAGTTTGGGTTGTGTTTGCATATCTTCGACTATCGTGGTATGCACTGCTATGCTGTGGATTTGTGCTCTGTGCTGTGCTCTGGTATGTTGTGCTTGGCACTAGGGAGGACAGCAATAATGGTCCCGTCTCGTTGGGTTTAGTTTGTCTACGTCTTTATAAGCTAGGCTTCGGTCAGGTGAGGTTGCATGTCTTTGACTTTTGTGCCTTACACTGCTTTCAGTGGGTTTCCGCGAACTGCTGTGCTCTGCCATTCGCTGCTCGAATCTGTGGAGGCCAGCAATAGTGGTCGCGGCACGATAGGAT
>NW_016940427.1:285-513 GCF_001483705.2 Eufriesea mexicana | reverse complement strand
GTAGCCATTGCAATGATGTTCAATGTGGTTGGAAAAACTAATTTTAATGACATTCTCGACTTAGATTTTGGTATGCTATCATTTTTGCATAAATAAGGAGGAGAGATTCTATTGGCGTGCTATAGGCATCGCAATGCTATAGACTCGTCCTGGAAAATTCAATATTATTGTCATTTTCGACTAATATCGTGGTGACATATGTTCCTTGCATAAGTAAGGAGGAGAGAT
>NW_016940427.1:0-263 GCF_001483705.2 Eufriesea mexicana | reverse complement strand
CAATGCCGTAGAATCTTGCTGGAAAATTCAATTTTATTGACATTTTTTACTAATATCGTGGAGAGCTAACTTTCTTGCATAAATAAGGTGGAAAGAATCTAATGGCGTGCTGTAGGCTTTGCATTGCTATAGAATCTGGATGGAAAGTTCAATTTTATTGACAGTTACGAATAATATCGCGGTGAGCTACCATTCTTGCCTAAATAAGGAGGAAAGATACTTTTAGCGTGCTGTAGCCATTGCAATGATATTCAATGTGGTTG
>NW_016940426.1:0-506 GCF_001483705.2 Eufriesea mexicana | reverse complement strand
CATTGCATCTCACGTTCCCGCCCGATACGACACAGGTACACCCCGAAGCACCCGTGCCCGGTTCGCACCTGTGTCAGGCGGAAAGTGTGCCAGCTGCCACTGCGCCCCCATGCATCCAGCACGGGTCGATCGCCCAGTGCACCCGGCTACTCGGCTTCCTCTGCCGAGCTCGCCAGGTGGTCATCAAAGACTGCCGGGCGCTTCGCCTCCACGAAATGGCCACTTCTTCAGGAGCACCGCCGCCGCCAGCGTGTAGGTGTCCGTAGATACGGGCCTCCCACACCGCTTGCAGTTCGAACGGCGGAATACCCGCCAGAACCATCGCCGCCTCGTGGGATGTCGTTCGGTAACCGCGCACGATACTGATCGCCATCCTGTGAGCGACTCGCCGGAGAATCGCCAGACTGCGCCGAATAACGACCAGGTCGTTAGCCCAAATCGGTACCCCGTAAAGTGCCATCGAGCGAACGACTACCGTGTAGAGGTGGCGCACCCTCCCGTCTGGC
>NW_016940425.1:0-855 GCF_001483705.2 Eufriesea mexicana | reverse complement strand
CAGTATTAGTCGAAAATGACAATAAAACTGAATTTTCCAGCCAGATTCCATTGCACTACAACGAGTATTGCACGCAAATAGAATCTTTCCTCCTTATTTATGCAAAGAAGGTATCTCACCACGATACAAGTCGAAAATGTGAGTGAAATTGCATTTCCCATGCATATTCTATAGCATTGCAGTGGCTATAGCACGCCAATAGTATCTTTCCTCCTTATTTATGCCTGAAAGCTAGCTCTGCCCGATATTAGCCGAAAATGTTAATAAAATTGGACTTTCCATCCAGATTCTATTGCACTGCAACGGGTAGAGCACGCAAATAGTATCTTTTCTCCTTATTTACGCAAAGAAGGTATCTGACCACGATACTAGTCGAAAATGTGAGTTAAATTGAATTTTCCTTCCAGATTGTATATCATTGTAATGGCTATAGCTCGCCAATAGAACCTATCCTCCTTATTTATGCAAGAAAGTTAGGTCACCACGATATTATCTGAAAATGTCAATAAAATTGATTGTTCCAGAGAGGTTCTACAGCATTACAATGGCTGTAGCACGCCAATAGGGTCTTTCTACCTTATTTATGGAAGATAGTTAGCTCACCACAATATTAGTCGAAAATGTCAATATGGAAGATAGTTAGCTCACCACAATATTAGTCGAAAATGTCAATAAAATTGAATTTTCCATCCAGATTCTATAGCACTGCAACGGGTAGAGCACGCAAATAGTATCTTTCCTCCTTATTTATTCAAAAAAGTTATCTCACCACGATACTAGTCGTAAATGTGGGTAGAATTGAATTTTCCATGCAGATTGTGTAACATTGCGATGGATATCGCAGGACAATGGAAT
>NW_016940424.1:0-481 GCF_001483705.2 Eufriesea mexicana | reverse complement strand
CCAGAGAATTGGTCTATTCGAAATATATAACCTGTTATAGCTTGGTGAATAGATCGCCTAACGTCTTCAACCAATGGCAGCAACAGCCATCTACTTGCCATAGAATTGGTCTATTCCTTGTTATAGCTTGGTGAATACATCGCCAAACGCCTGCAATCAAATGGCAAATACAGCCATCTACTTGCCAGAGAATAGGTCTATTCAAAATCTATAATCTGTTATAGCTTAGTGAATGAGCCGCCCATCGCCTTCAATCTAATGGCAAGTACAGACTTCTACTTGCCAGAAAATAGGTCTATTCAAAGTCTATAACCTGCTATAGCTTGGTGAATAGAACGAAGAACGCCTTCAATACAATGGCAATTACAGCCATCTACTTGCCAGAGGATAGGTCAGTTCAAAATGTATAATCTGTTATAGCTTAGTAAATAGGTCGCCTAGCGTCTGCAACCAATCGCAAGTACAGCCATCTACTTGCCAG
>NW_016940423.1:757-965 GCF_001483705.2 Eufriesea mexicana | reverse complement strand
GGAAAATTTAATTTTATTGACATTTTTGACTAATATCGTGGTGAGCTAACTTTCTTGCATAAAAAATGGGGAAGGATTCTACTGGCGTGCTATAGCCATTGCAATGCTGCGGAATCGGGCTGGAAAGTTCAATTTTATTGATATTTTCGACCAATATCGTGGTGAGTCTGATTCCTTGTATAACTATGGAGGAAATATCCTTTTGGCG
>NW_016940423.1:0-634 GCF_001483705.2 Eufriesea mexicana | reverse complement strand
TTCAATATTATTGACAGTTTCGACTATTAAAGTGGTGAGCTATCCTTCTTCCCTAAGTAAGCAGGGTGGATTCTATTGGCGAACTATAGCCACTGCAATACTATAGAATCTGGATGGAAAGTTCAATTTTATTGACATTTTCGGCTAATATCGCTGTGAGTTTCCTTTCTCGCATAAATAAGGTGGAAAGATCCTTTTTGCGTGCTATAGCTGTGGCAGTGCTGCAGAATCGGGCTGGAGAGTTCAATTTTATTGACATTTTCAGCTTATATCGTGGTGAGTTAACTTTCATTAAACTATCCTTCTTGCCTAAATAAGCAGGGTAGATTCTTTTGGCGTGCTATAGACACTGCAATGATATGGAATATGGTTGGAAAATTCAATTTTATTAACATTTTCGGCTAATACCGCAGTGAGCTAACTTCCTTGCATACGGAAGGAGGAAATATCCTTTTGGAGTGCTATATCCACCGCAGTGCAGAAGAATCTGTCTAGAAAATATAATTTTATTGACATTTTTGACTAATATCGCGGTGAGCTAACTTTCTTGCATAAACAGGGGTGGAGGATTATATTGGCAAGCTATAACCATTGCAGTGCTGCAGAATCCGACTGGAAAATTCATTTTTATAGA
>NW_016940422.1:0-512 GCF_001483705.2 Eufriesea mexicana | reverse complement strand
ACCTGACCTGAACTGAACTGACCTTACATCGCCTGACCTGACCTGACCTTACTTGGCTGATCTTACCTGACCTGAGCTGACCATATATGACCTGGCCTGGCCTTGCCTGGCCTGACCTGACTTCTCCTGACGTGACCTGATCACACATGACATGACATGACCTGACCTGACCTGACCTGACCTGACATAAGCTGACCTGACCTGACCTGTCTGACCTGACCTGACCAGACATGATCTGGCCTGGCCTGGCCTGACCTGACGTGACCCGACCTCTCCTGACGTGACCTGACCAGACATGACATGACATGACCTGACCTGACCTGACCTGACCTAAGCTGACCTGACCTGACCTGACCTGAAGTGACCTGACCTGACCAGACCTGACCAGGCCTGGCCTGTCCTGAACTGATCTGACCTGACATAATCTGACATGACCTGATATAACTTGTCCTGACCTTGCCTGACCTGGCCTGACCTGAACTGACCTGAACTGACCTGAACTGACCTGAACT
>NW_016940421.1:0-297 GCF_001483705.2 Eufriesea mexicana | reverse complement strand
CGCAGATCCAGAAGTCGTAGAAAGCTCAAATTTACAGGACAGGTGTCGCAAGCTGTGCTTTAATGCACAAGCTCAAAAAACTCGAGAACTCTACACCTCTCATTTTTTGCCACTGCCGAAAGCGTCTCTGTGATGCCGAATATGTCCACAGATTCGACAAAAAACCACCATGTGACGAAAGCTCGATTTAACCTCCCACGTACATTGTGCACCCCTTGTACTCTCATGCCTCAAAAGCTCGCGGTCACGTGACCTGTGGTTCTCCCGTACGAGGCGTTTAAATGTCCCGCTAGTTTT
>NW_016940420.1:0-3510 GCF_001483705.2 Eufriesea mexicana | reverse complement strand
AAACGGAACATAACCCAACCGGAGATGACGAGACCACTGTTGCTGAGCTCCACAGAGACAATCTGAATATACTAGGCAGCAGTAGTGCGCAGATATCCACCGCATGGGAGGGAAGAGCACAAGAGACGTAGATATTCTAACCTCACTCGAAGATTTCCTAACATAACTTGACCAAACTTAACCTAACCAAACGTAACATTGCTCGACCTAATGTGCCGCGGCAGCTGCTGCTTGTTTCCCCACAGCCAGGCAGAAAGTTCTACAGCACAGATCACAGGAACTCTCAGGATAACAGTGCATAACAGGAAAGTCGAAAGTATCCGAAGCAAACATAACCTAACGTAACGTAACCGAACGCAACCTAAATCAAATTCGCGTGCCACGACCGCTGTCGCTCGCTGCTCCAGGTTCGAGAAGAGTATTGTAGAGCAACGTAGTGCGCCGGAATCCACCGAATAGCAGTGTATAGCACAAAAGCAATAGAAATCCTTACCCAACCATCTGAACCTAACCTAACGAAACGGAACGTAACTCAACCTAACGTGCCGAGACGGCTATTGCTGACATCTCCAGATCCATGCAGAGAATATTGGAACACTGTAGAGCGCAGAAATGCGCGAATAGCAATGTACAGCACAAAAGACGGGGATACACTAACCTAACCTGATCTAACCTAACCTTACGGAACGTAGCATGACTCAACATAGCGTACCGCGACCACTGCTGCTGGCTTCCGCAAAGACAAGCGCGATATAGCAGATGGAATTAGATCACTGGAATCCAACACATAAGAGCGCATAGTACGATAGTCATAGCCATCCTAACCGAAATTAACCTAACCGAACAAAACCAAACGTAACCTGACTCAAACTAGCATGCGACGACAAACACTGCTCGCCTGCCCAAAGTCGAGCGGAGTATAGTGGAGCAATGTAGAGCGCGGAAATGCACCGAATAGCAGTGTATAGCACAAAAGTCAAAGAAATCCTAATGAAACACTCCTAACCTAACCCAACGATACGTAACGTAAGTCAATCTAACGTGCCGGGAACACTATTATCGGCCACCGCAGAGCCAAGCAGAGCATATCAGATCACATTGGAGCGCTTAAATCCTGTGAATAGCAGTGTATAGCACATATGTCTAAACTACCCTATACTAACCTAGCCAAACGTAACACAACCAAACGAAGCCTAACTCGTCCTAACATTGCCTGACTACTATTGCTGGCCTCCACAGAGACCAACAGAATACACTAGAGCGCAGCAGGGCACAGAAACCACCGCATTGCAGTGAATAGTACTAAGGCCGCAGATATCCTAGCATAACTTGTCCTAACCTAACCTAACCAACCGTAGCATATCTGAATATAACGTGCCGCGTCCGCAGCTGCTGGGATCCCCAGAGCCAAGCAGAGTGTGGCAGAGCACAGCAGATAACATGAATCCTCCGCATAATAGTGTACACCACGAAAGTCGTAGCTATTCTTACCAAACTTAGCATAACCTTACCAAACCAAACACAACTTAACAAAAAGTAACGTGCCACGAACACTATTGCTCTCCTCCCCAGAGCTCCGCAGAGAAAAGTAGAGCAACGTTGAGCACAGATACACGCGGAACAGCAGTGTATAGCACAAAAGTCGTAGAAGTCCTAACCAAGACATCCTAACCTACCCCTAGGGAACGTATCATAGCTCAACGTATCGTGCTGAGACCTCCATTAATGACAACCACAGTGCATAGCAGAGCATACTATGGAGCAGTAGAGCGCAGGAATCCACCGAATAGCGATGAGTGGCACAAAGCCTAAGCGATCCCCTCCTAATATAGCCAAACGTAGCATAAGAGAACGTAGCTGAACTCAACCTAACGTGCGCAGACCACTACTGCTGGCCTCCACAGAGCCAAGCAGAAAATACTAAAGCACAGGAGAGAACAGAAATCTGCGAACTGCAGTGTATGGTACAAAAGTCTAGGCTACCCTGTCCTAACATCAAAAGACGTAACATACCGAAACGAAGCATTCCACAACCTAACGTGCCGAGACCACGATTGCCGGTATCCACAGATACAAGCAGCGCACATTCGGGCACATTACAGCTCAGAAATCCACCGAATAATTAACCGAACGCAGCGTAACTCAAAATAAAGTGCCGCGACCACAGCTCCTGGCATGCCTAGAGCCAAGCGGAGTGTAGCAAAGGACAGTAGATCACTGAAATCCACCGAGTAACTGTGTATATTACGACAGTCAAAGCTACCCTAACCGAACTTAACCTAACCATACCCAACAAGACGTAACCTAACTCAATCTGACGGGCACGACCGCTATTTCTCGCTTCCCCAGGGTCGAGCAGATTATAGTAGATTAATGTAGAGCCCAGAAATTCACAGGGTAGCAGTTTATGGTACAAAAGTCAAAGGAATCCTAACCGAGCCTTGCCAACATAACCTAACGAAACGTAACCTTGCTCAAGTTAACGTGCCGAGACTACGATTACTGACCACCCCAGAGCCAAGCAGGGCATTTTATGGCACATTAGAGCGCGGAAATCCACCTTACAGCGGTGTATAGCACGAAGGACTAAGTAGAACATCCTAACCTAGCCAAACGTAACATAGCAAACGTAACCTTACTCATCCTAACATGACGAAACCACTATTGCTGGCCTCCACAAAGACTTGCAGAACGCACTAGAACAGAGTAGTGCGTAGAAGCCCACCGCATTGCAATGAATAGCACAAAAGTGGAAGATGCAATAACCTAACATGTCCCAACCTATGCTAACCAAACGTAACATAACTCAACCAAACGTGCCGAGATCACTATAGCTCGCATCCCCAGAGTCGAGCAGAGTACAGTAGAGCAATGTAGATTGCAGAAATTCATGAAATAGCAGCGTATAGCACATACGTCAAAGAAATCCTAACCGAAGCTTCCCAACATATCCTAACGAAACGAAACCAAACTCAAACTAACATGCTGAGACCACTATTACTGGTCACCCCAGAGAGAAGCAGAACGCACTAGAGAACATTAGAACGCAGAAATCCAGGAAAAGTAGTGTATAGCACAAAAGCCATTGCAGCATCTACTAACCTAGCCAAACGTAACATACGCAAACGTAACCCAAATCAACTTAATATGTCGAAACCACTATTGCAGCCCTCCATATAGACGATCAGAATGGACTGGAGCACAGTAGTGCGCAGAAGTCCACCACATTGCTGTGAATATATCAAAAGCCGTAGACGCCTTAACCTAACCTGACCTAACCAAACGTACCAAAACGTGGCGTAACTGAACAGAGCGTGCCGCGAGCACTGCTGCCCGACTCCCCAGAGCTAGCAGAATACAGTACCGCACTTTAGATCACAGAAATCCGCCGAATAACAATGTATAGCAAGAAAGTCAAAGCTATGCTAAGCAATCTTAGCCAATCTTAAAGTAACCAAACACAACCCAATTGAAAATAACGTGCCCCAACCACTGTTGCTGGCCTCCACA
>NW_016940419.1:0-2086 GCF_001483705.2 Eufriesea mexicana | reverse complement strand
ACAAGAGTCAAAGCCAACCTGACCGAGCCTATTCTAACCTAACCAAACATAACGTAACAAAACGATACCTGTCGTGCCAGTATCGCCACTGCGGGCCTCTCCAGAGTATAGTAGGGTAAAGAGGAACAACGAGGGCCGCAGGAATCGTGTGAATTGTAGTGTATAGCGCAGGGCTCAAAGCTATCCTGTCCAAACTTAACTAAATGTAACATAAGCGGACGTTACGTAACCCAAACTTACGTGCCACAACCACTATTGCTGGACTCATGAGAGTTCGGTAGAGCAGTGGAGAGCAGTGTATAGAGATGAAATCGTCCGAACAGCGGTATTTAGCACACAAGTCAAAGCCAACCTGACCAAACCTAATCAAACGTAACATAATTCAACCTAACATACCGACAGCACTACTCCTCGCATCCACAGGGACAAGCAGAGAATGATAGCGCTCAGAAGATCGCTGAATTCCATCGAATAGGTGCTTGTAGCACAAAAGTCAAAGCTATCGTAACCTAACACAACTTAAATAACCTTACCTAACGTAATGTAACTTACCCTTAGATGTAGCTACCTCTATTGCATACCTCCCGATAGTGGAGCGATGTATAGAAGAGCAATGTTGAGCGCAGATATCCAACGAATAGCAGTGTAAAGCACAAAAGTCTAAGCTCTGCTATCCTAAACTAACTAAACGTAACACAATAGAACGCAAAATAACACAGACTGACGTGCATAGACCAATACTGCTGGCCAGCCGTGGCCAAGAGGTATATACTAGAGCAGAGTAGAGCGCAGAAAACCATCTAATAGCAGCGTATAGCACAAGAGTCAAAGCCGTCCCAACCTAATAAAGCCAAACCTAGCCCAACCAAACTTAACATTACTCAAAGAACCGTGCCACGACCGCGATTGCTGGCCTCCTCAAAGACAAGCAGATGCTAGTAGAGCAATGCAGTGTACAGATATCGAACGAGTAGCAGTGTATAGCACAAAAGTCAAAGCTGTCCTAACCAAACGTATCCTAACGTAGTCAGGCCGAGAGTAACCTTACTCAACCTAACTTGCCGAGACCACTATTGCTGTCCTCGCCAGAGCTATGCAGGACACACTAGAGCACAGCTGAGCGCAGTAGAGTGCAGAAGTCCACCGAACAACAGTTTATACCACGAAAGTCGATGCAATCCGGACCAAACCGCAACTAATATAACCTAACCAAACGTAGCCTAACCCAACTTAACGGGCCGAGACCTGTATTGCTGGCCTTCCCACAGACATGCAGATGCTATGAGAGCAACGCAGTGCACAGGAACGACCGAATAGCAATCTATATGACAAATTTCAAAGCTATCCTGACCAAACCTATCCCAACCAAGTTAAGCCAAGCGTAACATATCTCAACCTAGCGTTGCCGAGACCACTATTTCTGGCCTCCCCGGTGCCAAACAGAACATATTAGAGCTCAGTAGAGCGCAGAAATCCACCGAATATCAGTGCACAGCAAAAAAGTCAAAGCTATCCTAACTGAACCTAACAAGACCTAACACAACCAAACGTAACATGACAAAGCATGACGAGCCGAGGCCACGATTGCTGGCCTCACCAGACAAAGTAGAGCATATTAGAGCACAGTAGAGCGCAGAAATACTCCGAATCGCATTGTAAAGCACAAAAGTCGAAGTAGCCCATCCTATCCTAGCCAAACATAACACAACCAAAGGTATTCTATCTCAGCCTAACATGACGAGAAAACTATAGCTGACCTCCACAGAGACAAGTAGAGAACTCTAGAGCACAGTAGTTCGCAGAAATCCTCTGCATTGCCGTGAAGAGGACAAAAGTCGAAGATATCCTAACATAACCTGACCTAACGTAACCTAACCGAACGTAGGATAACTCAACAGAGGGTGCCGCGACCATTGCTACCGGACTCCACAGAGCCAAGCAGGGCACAGTAGAGCATAGAAGATCACTGGAAACCGTCGGAAAATAGTGTAAAGCACGAAAGTCGAAGCCACCATGACAAAAGCAAAACCTAACCTAACCTAACCTAACCTAACCTAACCTAACCTAACCTAACCTAACCTAACCT
>NW_016940418.1:0-820 GCF_001483705.2 Eufriesea mexicana | reverse complement strand
ACTTTCTTCCATAAATCAGGAGGAAAGATTCTGTTGGCATGCTATAGGCTTTGCAATGCTATACAATCTTGCTGGAAAATTCAATTTTATTGACATTTTCGACTTTTACCATGGTGAGATAGCTTTCCTGCATCAACATGGAAGAAAGATTCTACTGGCGAGCTATAGGCACTGCAATGCTATAGAATCTGGATGTAACATTCAATTTTATTGACATTTACGACTAATATGGTGGTGAGCTAACTTTCTTCCATAAATCAGGAGGAAAGATACTGTTGGCATGCTATAGGCATTGCAATGCTATAGAATCTGGCTGGAAAATTCAATTATATTGACTTTTACGACTAACATCGTGGTGAGTTATCTCTCTTGCATAAATAAGGAGGAAAGCTTATATTGGCAAGCTATAACCATTGCAATGCTATAGAATCTGGCTGGAAAGTGCAATTTTATTGTCATTTTCGACTAATATCGTGGTGAGCTAACTTCCTTGCATAAGTAAGGAGGAAGGATCCTTTTGGCGTTCTATAGCCATTGCAATGATATAGAATGTGCCTGGCAAATTCAATTTCATTTACATTTCCGACTATCGACTACTATCGTGGTTAGCTATCTTTCTTGCGTAAATAACACGGAAAGCTTCAATTGGCGTGCTATTGCCATTGCAATGCCAAAGAACCTGGTTGGAAAAATCAATTTTATTGACATTTTCGACTAATATGGTGGTGAGCTAACTTTCTTGCATATACAAGGATGGAAGATTATATTGGCAAGCTGCAACCATTGCAATGATATGGAATGTGCCTGGCAGTTTCGATTT
>NW_016940417.1:0-521 GCF_001483705.2 Eufriesea mexicana | reverse complement strand
GCACGAAAGTCACAGCAACCATTACCAAACTGAAGCTAACCTAACCTAACCAAATGTAACCAACCTCAATGTGACATGCCACGACTACTATTTCACACCTCCCCGAATACAGGCAGATTATAGTCGCGCAATGAAGGTCGCTGGAATCCGCAGAATTGCAGCGTATAGCACAATGATCGAAGAAACACTAACCAAACCTTTCTAACTGAGCCCAACGGAACGTAACATAACTCAAACTAACGCGCAGAGACATCTATTAAAGGCCGCCCAAGAGACATGCGGAGCATATTAGAGCACAGTAGAGCACTGAAATCCACCGACCAGAGCGTATGGCACAAAAGTCTAAGCTACACTGTCCTAACGTAACCAAGCGTAATGTAAGAAAACGTAGCTATACACAAACTAATGTGCCACGACCACGACTGCTCGCCTCCCACGGTTCGACCGGATCATGGTAGAGCACAGCAAATCGCGGAAATGCACCGAATAGCAGTGTATAGTACAAGAGTCAATGAAATCCG
>NW_016940416.1:0-538 GCF_001483705.2 Eufriesea mexicana | reverse complement strand
AGCGATAGATGAATATTCCTGTGTTAATGGACCGTGGTTCGATTCTCGTCCCATAGTTGGTAGCTTTTTAATCTATTTTTAATTTTGTATTCATTTTTCGCCTATGAAAAAATTGTAAATAATATTTCTTAATAAAATAATTCATTTTTTACGCTTTCTTATGCTGGTGTATATTTATTACAAATTTATTACAAAATAATAAGAATATTATGCAAGAAAAATACTTTTCTATAGCAATCTTATTTACTACAGGAAATACAAAACGTATCGCTCATGTAAGTATTAATTATTAAATTAAACATCCTACAAGAATGTTGCCTATAATTCCAACTTTGCTGTGCAGCTATAAATTTTCATGAATTAATTACAAAAACTTGGCAATTTATTAATATTCTACTGTCGAATTGATTTCTAGTATCCAGTTCGAATACAAATTTTACCGCCTGCGATCAGCGTCATCTATGATATGGAATATTTTCTCAAATAGTTTACTTAATCTGGTTACGTGCACCTAATATATTTTAATTTATTTTAATAA
>NW_016940415.1:0-270 GCF_001483705.2 Eufriesea mexicana | reverse complement strand
AAAATTAGCTCAGCACGGTATAAGTCGAAAATGTCAATAAAATTGAATTTCCCAGTCAAATTCCATAGCATTGCAATGGCTATTGCACGGCAATAGAATCTTTTCTCCATGTTTATGCGACAAAATTAGCTCACCACGATATTAGTCGAAAATGTCAATGAAATTGAATTTTCCAGTCAGATTCTATGGCATTGCAATGGCTATAGGACGCCAATAGAATCTTTTCTCCATGTTTATGCGACAAAATTAGCTCACCACGATATTAGTCGA
>NW_016940414.1:0-971 GCF_001483705.2 Eufriesea mexicana | reverse complement strand
CCCAGAGCAAAACAGAGTATATTAGATAACAATAGAGCGCAGAAATCCACCAAATAGCACTGTCTAGCACGAAAATTTAATGTCTTTGCCTAACCTAACCAAACGCAGCATAACCAATCGTAACCTGACCCCACCTTACCGCCCTTAACCTCTTTTGTTGAACCCCCAGTGCCAAGCAGAATATAATAGGGCACAGTATATCACAGTAACCGGCGGCGTTGCAATGTAAAGCACAGAAGAATAGATATACAAACCTAACCTGGCCTAACCAAAACAACCCAAACGTAGCCCATTTCAGTATTAGGTGCCCAGACCACTATTGCGGTATTTACCAGAGCCAAGCTGTACATATCAGATCACAGGGGAACGCAGGAGTCCACCGAGTAGCAGTGTATGGCACAAAAGTTAGAGACATCCTCCCCTAACCTCACCAAACGTAACATATTCAAACGTAACCTGACACAACCTAACGTACAGCGACCACCATTGCTGGCCTCCCCAGAGTCGAGCAGAGTATAGGAGAGTAATGTAGAGTAGAAGTTCACTTGGAAGTGTATAGCTCAATAGTCTAAGATATCCTACAAAACCTGAACAAACTTCACCTAACCGAACGTAGCCAATCTCAGCGTAACGTAACGAGACCGCTATTATTGGACACATTAGAGACTTGCAGAATATGCCAGAGCAATGTAGATCGTAAAAAGTAATGTAGGGCCTAGCCTAACCCAACCGAACGTAGCCCAACTGAACATGATTTGCCGAAACCACTATTGCTGTGCATCCCCAGGGCCAAGCTGAACATATTACAGCATAGTAGATTTCAGGGTTCTGTCGAATGGCCGTGCATAGCACAAAAGTCAGAGCTACACTCCCCTAACCTAACATATCGTATCATACCCGAAAGTAACATAACTCAAACTAACGTGCAGCTACCACCATTGCAGACATACCCAGAGCCAAACAGAATATTC
>NW_016940413.1:311-2410 GCF_001483705.2 Eufriesea mexicana | reverse complement strand
AGCTAGCTCACCACGATATTAGTCGACAATGTCAATAAAATTGAATTTTCCAGCCAGATTCTAAAGCGTAGCACCGGCTATAGAAGGCCAATAGAATCCTTCCTCCTTATTTATGCAAGAAAACTAGCTCGCCACGATATTGGTCGAAAATGTCAATAAAATTTAATGTTCCAGCAAGATTCTATAGCATTGCAATGGCTCTATCGCGCCAATAGTACCTTCCATCCTTATGTATGCTGGAGAGCTAGCTCACCACGAATTTGGAAGAAAATGTTAATAAAATTTAATGTTCCTGCAAGATTCTAAAGCATTGCAATGGCTACAGCGCGCCAATAGAATCTTTCCACCTTATTTTTGCAAGAAAGATAGTTGAGCACGGTATTAATCGAAAATGTCAATAACGTTATATTTTCCAGCCAGATTCTGTAGGACTGCAGTGGCTATATCACGCCAATGGAATTTTTCCTCCTTGTTTATGCAAGAATGTCTGCTCAACACGGCATAAGTCGTAAAGGTGTACAAAATTGAAACTTTCAGCCAGATTCTATAGCATTGCAACGGTTATAGCATGCCAATTGAATCTTTCCTCCTTGTTTATGCAAGAAAGTTAGCTCACCACGATATTATTCAAAAGTGTCAACAGTAGAATTGGATTTTCAAGCCAGACTCTATTGCACTACAATGGCCATAGCTCGCCAATAGAATCTTTCCTCCATACTTATGCAAGAAAGACAGGTCACCACGATATTTGATGACAATGTCTATGAAATACAATCTTCCAGCCAGATTCTATAGCATTGCAACGGCTATAGCACGCCAATAGAATCTATCCACATTATTAACGCAAGAAAGATAGTTCACCCCGATATTAGTCGAACATGTCAATATAATAATATTTTCCAGCCAGATTCTGTAGCACTTCAGTGGCTACAGCACGCCAATGGAATTTTCCCTCCTTATTTACGCAAGAAAGTTAGCTCACCAATATATTATTAGAAAATGTCAATAAAATTGAATTTTCCATGCAGATTATATAGCATTGCGATGGCAATTGCACGCCAATAGAATCTTTCCTCCTTATCTATCCAACGATATTAGATCACCAGGATATTAGTCGAAAATGTCAATAAAATTTCATTTTCCAGCAGGATTCTAAAGCATTGCGATGCCTATAGGACGCCAATAGTGTCTTTCTTCCTTATTAATGCAAGAAAACTCGCTCACCGAGATATTAGAAGAAAATATTATTAAAATTTTATTTTGCAGCCATATTCTATATCACTGCAGTGGCTATAGCACGCGAATGGAATTTTTGCTCCTTATTTATGCAAGAAAGTTAGGTCTCCGCGACATTAGTCGAAAATGCGAATAAAAACGAATCTTCCAGCCAGATTCCATAGCATTGCAATGGCTATAGTACGCCAATATGTTCTTTCCTCCTTATCTATGCAACGAAGTTGGCTCACAACGATATTGGTCTAAAATGTCAATAAAATTTAATGTTCCAGCAAAGATTCTATATCATTGCGATGGCTATTGCATGCCAATTGAACCTTCACCCCTTATTTACGCTAGAAAGTTAGCTCACCATGAAATTGGAAGAAAATGTTAATAAAATTTTATTTTCCAGCCAGTTTCTGCCGCATTGCTATGGCTATAGCACGCCAATAGAATCTTTCCACCTTATTTATGCAAGAAAGTTAGCTCACCACGATATTAGTCGACAATGTCAATAAAATTTAATTTTCCAGCCAGATTCCACGGCATTGCAATGGCTCTGGCGGGCCAATAGAATCCTTCCCACCTTATTTATGCAAGAAAGTTAGCTCAGCACGATATCAGACGAAAATATCAATAAAATTATATTTTTCTGCCAGATTCTGTAGCACTGCACTGGCTATAGCACGCCAATAGAATCTTTCCTACTTACTTATGCAAGGAAGTTAGCTCACCACGATATTAGTCGAAAATGTCAACAAAATTTAATGTTCCAGCAAGATTCTATAGCATTGCGAACCCTATAGGACGCCAATAAGATCTTTCTTCCCTATTTATGCAACAAAACTAGCTCACCAAGATATTAAAAGAAAATGATTTTA
>NW_016940413.1:0-251 GCF_001483705.2 Eufriesea mexicana | reverse complement strand
GCCAATAGAATATTTCCTCCTTATTTATGCAAGGAGCTTAGCTCACCACGATATTATCCAAAAATGTCACTGAAATTTAATGTTCCAGACAGGTTCTATAGCATTACAATGGCTATAGCACATCAATAGAATCTTTTCACCTTATTTATGGAAGATAGCTAGCTCACCACGATATTAGTAGAAAATGGCAAGAAAATTAAAGTTTCCAGCCAGGTTCTATAGCATTTCTGTGGCTATAGCACGCCAATGGT
>NW_016940412.1:0-620 GCF_001483705.2 Eufriesea mexicana | reverse complement strand
TAAGTGGGAAGGATCCCATTGGCGTGCTACATCCGTCGCAATGCTATAGAATCTGTCTGGAAATTTCTATTTAATTAACATTTTCGACTATCATCGTGGTGAGCTAGCTTTCTTATATAAATGAGGATGAAGGATTCTATTGGCGTGCTATAGGCACTGCAGTGCTATAGAATCTGACTGGAAAATTCAATTTTACCGACCTCTTCGACTAATATCGTGGTGAGCTACCTTTCTTGCATAAACCAGGTGGAGAGGTTCTACTGGCGATCTATAGGCACCGCAATGGTATAGAATCTGGCTGGAAAATTCAATTTTATTGACATCTTTGACTAATATTGTGGTGAGGTACCTTTCGTGCATAAATAAGGAGTGAAGGTTCTACTGGCGTGCTATAGCCAATACAATGGTTTATAGCCAATACAATGGTGTAGAATGTGTGCGGCAGATTCAATTTTATTGAAATTTTCGGCTAATATCGTGGTGAGAAAACATTCTGGCATAAATATGGAGGAAAGATACTATTGGCGTGCTATTGGCATTGCAATGCTAAAGAATCAGGCTGGAAAGACCAATTTTATTGACATTTTCATCTTACATCTTGGTGAGCTAACTGTCTTGCA
>NW_016940411.1:0-792 GCF_001483705.2 Eufriesea mexicana | reverse complement strand
TGTCTTCGACTTCTGTGCTATAAACTGCAATGCGGTGGGATTCTGAGTTCTACTGTTTCCTAATATGATCTCCTAAGATCTGGAGATGCCGGCAATATTGGTCTCGGCACGTTGGGTTGAGTTATGACACGCTTGGTTTCATTACATTTGGTTAGGTTAGGATAGAATAGAATCGATCCTTAAGCTATACACCGCTATTCCGTGGATTTCGGCGCTCAATCGCGCTCTAGTACGATCTACTTGCTTCTGAGGAGGGCAGCTATATTGTTCTCAGCACGTTAGGTTTAGTTATATTACTTTCGGTTATACTACGTTCGGTTATACTACGTTCGGTTATGTTAGCGTGCGGTAGCTTCGACTTTTGTGCTATACACTGCGACTCGGTGGATTTCTGCGCACTACATTGATCCAATACTGTCTGCTTGGGTCTACGGAGGACAGCAATCGTAGTCTCGGCACGTTACGTTGAGTTAGGTTACGTTTGGTTATGTTACGTTTGGACAGGTTAGGACTAGCAATCGTAGTCTCGGCACGTTATGTTGAGTTAGGTTACGTTTGGTTATGTTACGTTTGGACAGGTTAGGAGACGTTAGCATTGACTTTTGTGCTATACACTGCAACACGGTTTACTAATGCGCTCTACTCTGCTCTTATATGCTCTGCTTGGCGCTGGGTAGGCCGGTAACTGTGGTTTTGGCACGTTAGCTTGAGTTAGGCTACGTTTGACTTGGATACGTTTGGTTCGATTAGGATAAAATAGCTTTGACTTTTGTGCTGTACACTGCTATTCGG
>NW_016940410.1:0-499 GCF_001483705.2 Eufriesea mexicana | reverse complement strand
CAGAAATGCCCTGAATGGCATTGTATAGCACAAGAGTCAGAGCTAACCTATTCTAACCTAACCAAACGTAACGTAACCACACGTAACATAACACAACAGAACTTGCCACGACCGCTATTGCTGACCTCCCCAGAGAAATGCAGGTGCTAGTAGATCAATGCAGAGCGCTGGTGCCGTCCGAATAGCAGTGTATTGCAAAAAAGTAAGAGATATCCTAACCTAGCCTGACCTAACATAATTAACCCAATCAAACGTAATAGATACAAACCTAACGTACCTAGCCCACGATCGCTGGCGTCGCAAACGCCAAGCAGGGCATATTAGAGGTGAGTAGCGCGCAGAGGTCCACAGAATGGCAGTGTCTAGCACGAAAGACAAAGCTATCCATTCCTAACCTGACAAAACGTAACCTAACCGAATGCAGCATAACTCAACTTAACGTGCCGATACCACTATTGCTGGCCTCCCCAGGGCCAAGCACAGCATATTAGAGGAGCGC
>NW_016940409.1:0-1000 GCF_001483705.2 Eufriesea mexicana | reverse complement strand
AATTCAATTTTATTGACATTTTCGGCTAATTTCGTGGTGAGCTATCTTCCTTGTATAGGTAAGGTGGAAAGATCCGTTCGGAGTGCTATAGCCAATGCAATGAAATAGAATATTGATGGAAAATTCAATTTTATTGACATTTTCGACTAATATCGTGGTGAGCCAGGTTCCTTCCCTAAGTAAGGAGGAAAGATCCTTTTGGCCTGCTATTGCCATTGCAATGCAGTAGAATCTGGCAGGAAAATTAAATTTTATTGACATTTTCGAATAATATTTTGAAGCGCTACCTCTCTTGCATAAATAAGGAGGAAAGATTCCTTTCGCTTGGTTTTGTGCTATAGCCATTGCAATGATATAGAATGTGCCTGGCAGATTCAATTTTATTGACATGTTGCACTAATATCGTGGTTAGCTATTTTTCATGCGTAAATAAAGCGGAAAGTTTCCATTGGCGTGCTATTGCCATTGCAATGCCAAAGAATCTGGTTGTAAAAATCAGTTTTATTGACATTTTCAGCTAATATGGCGGTGAGCAAACTTTATTCCATAAATCAGGAGGAAAGATTCTGTTGGCATGCTATAGGAATTGCAATGCTTTAGAATCTTGCTGGAAAATTCAATTTTTTTGAAATTTTCGACTAATATCGTGGTGAGCTAGATTCCTGGCATAAGTATGGAGGATTGGAGGAAAGATACTTTTGGAGTGCTATAGCCACCGCAATGCGGAAGATTCTGTTTGGAAAATTCAATTTTATTGACATTTTCGATTAATATTGTGGTGCGCTACTTTTCTTGCATAAATGAAGAGTAAAGATCATATTGGCAAGCAATAACCATTTCAATGCTATAGAATCTGGACGGAAAATTCAATTTTATTAACATTTTCGAATAATATCTTTGTGCGCTACGTTTCTTGCATAAATAAGGAGGATAGATCCTTTTGGCGTGCTATAGCCATCGCAATGATATAGAATCTGGCTGGAAAGTTCAATAATATTGA
>NW_016940408.1:0-560 GCF_001483705.2 Eufriesea mexicana | reverse complement strand
GCGATCTATTCACCAAGCTATAGCTGGTTATAGATTTTGAATAGACCTATTCTCTGGCATGTAGAAGGCTCTACTTGCCATTGGATAGGAGGTGATAGGCTGCCTATTCACCAAGCTATAACAGGTTATAGATTTTGAATAGACCAATTCTCTGGCAAGCAGGTGGGTGTCCTTGCCATTGTATTCAACGCGTTAGGCGATCTATTTACCAAGCTATAACAGACTATAGATTATGAATAGACCTAATCTCTGGCAAGTTGATAGCTGTATCTGGATTGAAGGCGTTAAGCGATCTATTCACCATGCTATAACAGGTTATAGATTTCGAATTGACCTATTCTCTGGCATGTAGATGGCTGTACTTGCCATGGGATAGAATGCGTCAAGCGATCTATTCACCAAGCTATAGCAGCTTATAGAGTTTGAGTAGACCTATTCTCTGGCGAGTAGATGACTGTACTTGCCATTGGATTGATGGCGTTAGGCGACCTATTCATCAATCTATAACAGATTATAGATTTTGAATAGATCTATTCTCTGGCAAGTAGATGGCTGTACAT
>NW_016940407.1:0-358 GCF_001483705.2 Eufriesea mexicana | reverse complement strand
AGGATCGGTTAGGTTAGGTTAGGTTAGGTTAGGTTAGGTTAGGTCTGGTTTGGTTAGGATGGGGTAGGTTAGGTCGGGTTACGTAACGTCGGTATAGTTAAGGTTAGGCCAGGTTAGGATAGGTTATGTTACGTTTGGTTAGGTTAGGTTGGGATGGGTTGGATTCGGTAGGCTTGGGTTTGGTTGGGTTCGGTTGGGTTGTGTTTGGTTGGGTTCGTTTGGGTTTGGTCCGTATAGGTTAGGCCAGGATAGGTTATGTATGGTTAGGTTACGTTAATTTAGGTTATGTTAGGTTAGGTTTGGTTGCGTTACGTTAGGTTAGGTTCGGGTTGGTTAGGTTAGGCTAGGCTATGTCGGG
>NW_016940406.1:404-635 GCF_001483705.2 Eufriesea mexicana | reverse complement strand
ATATCGTGGTGAGGTAATAACGTTGCATAAATAAGGAGGAAATATTCTATTGGCATGCTATAGCCACAGCAATGCAATAGAATCTGACTGGAAAATTCGTTTTTATTGACATTTTCGACTAATATCGTGGAGAGCTAATTTTGTTGCATAAATATGGAGGAAAGATTCTACTGGCATACTATAGCCATTGCAATGCTATAGAATCAGAATGGAAAAAACAATTTTATTGAC
>NW_016940406.1:0-319 GCF_001483705.2 Eufriesea mexicana | reverse complement strand
TGCAATAGAATCTGAATGGAAGGTTCATTTTTATTGACATTTTCGTCTAATATCGTTGTGAGTTAATTTTGTTGCATAAATATGGAGGAAAGATTCCATTGGCTTGTTATAGCAATTGCAATGCTATGGAATCTGCGAGGAAAATTCATTTTTATTGATATTCTCGACTAATATCGTGGTGAGGTAATATCGTTGCATCAATAAGGAGGAAATATTCTATTGGCATGCTATAGCCACAGCAATGCTATAGAATCTCACTGGAAAATTCGTTTTTATTGACATTTTCGACCAATATCGTGGAGAGCTAATTTTGTTGCAT
>NW_016940405.1:0-572 GCF_001483705.2 Eufriesea mexicana | reverse complement strand
TCACCACGATATTAATTGAAAATATGAATAAAATTGAACATTACTGTCAGATTATATTGCAATTCAATGCCTATGACAAACCAATGGTATCCTTTTTTTACACAGAAAAGTGTGCTCACTGCGATAGAAGCCGGAAATGTCAATAAATTTGAACTTAACGGTCAGATACTATTGCAATTGAATGGCTATAGCAAACCAATAGTGTCTCTTCTCCTCATTTATGCAGTGAGCTTGCTCACCACGATATAAGTCGTAAATGTCAATAAAATTTAACTTTTCATTCATACTCTGTTGCAAAGCAATATCTATCCAAGCCAATAGAATCTTTCCTCCTTATTTACGCAGAAATGTTTGCTCACCACAATATTACACGTAAATGTCAATAAAAAAGACTTTTCGTTCATATTCTATTGCAATGCAATGGCTGTAGCGAACCAATAGGATCTTTCCTCCTTATTTATGCTGAAAAGCATGATCACCACGATATATGTCGACAATGTAAATAGAAAAGAACTTTTCAGTCGGATTCTATTGCGATGCAGTCGTTATAGCAAACCAATAGAATCTTTCCT
>NW_016940404.1:2842-5291 GCF_001483705.2 Eufriesea mexicana | reverse complement strand
TAATATCGTGGTGAGCTATCTTTCTTGCATAAATAAGGAGGAAAGATCCTTCTGGAGTGCCATTGCCCTTGCTATGCAGTTGAATTTGGCTGTGAAAATTCAATTTTATTGACGTTTTTTACGAGTATCGTGGAGATCCTGGTTTCGTGCATAAATAAGGAAGATAGATGATAATGGCGTGCTATAGCCATTGCAATGCTCGGGAATCTGGCTGGAAAATTCAATTTTACTCAAATTTTCGACTAATATCGCGGTGAGCTACCTTTCTTGCATAAATAAGGAGGAAAGATTCTATTGCCGTGCTATAGCCACTGCATTGCTGCAGTAACTGGCTGGATAATTCAATTTTTCAGACATTTTGGACTAATATCGTGGCGAGCTAACTTTCTTGCATAAACAAGGATGAAATATTCTATTGGCGTGCAATAGCCATGGCAATGCACTGGAATCTTGCTAGAAAACTAAATTTTACTGATATTTTTTACTAATACCGTGGTGAGTTAACTTTCTCGCATACTTAAGGGGTACAGATTTTATTGGCGTGCTATAGGCATTGCAATGCTATGGAATCTTCTTGGAAAATACAATTATATTGACACTTTCGACTAATATCGTGGTGAGCTAACTTCCTTGCATAAGTAATGAGGAAAGATACATTTAGTGTGCTATAGCCATTCCAATTCTGCAGGATCTGGCTGGAAAATTCAATTTCATTGACATTTTTGACTTATATCGTTGTGAGATGTCTTTCTTTCACAAATAAGGAGTAATGATGCAATTGGCGTGTTATAGCCATTCCAATGCTGTAGAATCTGTCTGGAATGTCCAACATTATTGACATTTTTCGACTAATATCGTGGTGAGCTAACTTTCTTGCATAAATATCGAGGAAAGTTTCTATTGCCGTGATATTGCCATTGCATTGCTACAGTATCTGGCAGGAAAATTCAGTTTTATTGACATTTTCGTCTAATATTGTGGTGAGCTAATTTTCCTGCACAAATAAGGAGGAAAGATTCTATTCGCGTGCTATAGCCATTGCAATGGTATAGATAGTGGTTGGTAAATTCGAACTTATTAATATTTTCCACTAATATCGTGGTGAGCTTACTTTCTTGCATAAATAAGGAGGAAAGATCCTTCTGGAGTGCCATAGCCCTTGCAATGCAGTAGAATCTGGCTGGAAAATTCAATTTTATTGACATTTTTTGCTAGTATCGTGGAGATCCAGCTTTCGTGCATAAATAAGGAAGAAAGATGATAATGGCGTGCTATAGCCTTTGCAATGCTCTGGAATCTGGCTGGGAAATTCAATTTTACTCACATTTTCGACTAATACCGCGGCGAGCTAACATTCTTGCATAAATAAGTAGGGAAGACTCTATTTCCGTGCTATAGCCATTGCATTGCTATAGTATCTGTCTAAAGATCAATTTTATTGACAGTATCGGCTAATATCATGGTGAGCTACCTTTCTTACATAAATAAGGAGGGTAGATTCTATTGGCGTGCTATAGACAATGCAATGATATTGAATGTGGTTGGAAAATTCAATTTTAATGACATTTTCGACAAATATCGTGTTGAGCTATCTTTCTTGCATAAATAAGGGGGCAAGATTCTATTGCCGTGCTATAGCTATTGCATTGCTATAGTATCTGGCTGGAAAATTCAATTTCATTGACATTTTCGACTAATATTGTGGTAAGCTAATTTTCCTGCATAAATAAGGAGGAACTATTCTATTGGCTTGCTATAGCCATTGCAATGGCATAGAAAGTGGTAGGAAAACTCAAATTTCTTGACATTTTCCGCTAATATTGTGGTGAGCTAACTTTCTTGCATAAATATCGAGGATAGTTTCTATTGCCGTGCTATAGCCATTGCATTGCAACAGTAACTGGCTGGAAAATTCAATTTTATTGACATTTTCGACTTATATTGTGGTGAGCTAATTTTCCTGCATAAATAAGTAGGAAAGATCCTTCTGGAGTGTCATAGCAATTGCAATGCAGAAGAATCTGGCTGGAAAATTCAATTTTATTGACATTTACGACTAATATTGTGGTGTGTTAACTTTCTCGCATAAGTAAGGAGGAGGGATTCTGTTGGCGTGCTATAGGCATTACAATGTTAAAGAATCTTCCTGGAAAATTCAATTTTATAGACATTTTTGACTTATATCGTGGCGAGATGACTTTCTTTCATAAATAAGGAGGAATGATGCAATTGGCGCGCTATAGCCATTTCAATGCTATAGAATCTGTCTGGAATGTCCAATTTTATTGACATTTTTCGACTAATATCGTGGTGAGCTAACTTTCTTGCATGAATATCGAGGAAAGTTTCTATTGCCGTGCTACAGCCATTGCATTGCTACAGTATCTGGCAGGAAAATTCAATTTTATTGACATTTTCGACTAATATTGTGGTGAGCTAATTTTCCTTC
>NW_016940404.1:0-1928 GCF_001483705.2 Eufriesea mexicana | reverse complement strand
TGGAAAATTCAATTTTATTGACATTTTTTGCTAGTATCGTGGAGATCCAGCTTTCGTGCATAAATAAGGAAGAAAGATGATAATGGCGTGCTATAGCCTTTGCAATGCTCTGGAATCTGGCTGGGAAATTCAATTTTACTCACATTTTCGACTAATACCGCGGCGAGCTAACATTCTTGCATAAATAAGTAGGGAAGACTCTATTTCCGTGCTATAGCCATTGCATTGCTATAGTATCTGTCTAAAGATCAATTTTATTGACAGTATCGGCTAATATCATGGTGAGCTACCTTTCTTACATAAATAAGGAGGGTAGATTCTATTGGCGTGCTATAGACAATGCAATGATATTGAATGTGGTTGGAAAATTCAATTTTAATGACATTTTCGACAAATATCGTGTTGAGCTATCTTTCTTGCATAAATAAGGGGGCAAGATTCTATTGCCGTGCTATAGCTATTGCATTGCTATAGTATCTGGCTGGAAAATTCAATTTCATTGACATTTTCGACTAATATTGTGGTAAGCTAATTTTCCTGCATAAATAAGGAGGAACTATTCTATTGGCTTGCTATAGCCATTGCAATGGCATAGAAAGTGGTAGGAAAACTCAAATTTCTTGACATTTTCCGCTAATATTGTGGTGAGCTAACTTTCTTGCATAAATATCGAGGATAGTTTCTATTGCCGTGCTATAGCCATTGCATTGCAACAGTAACTGGCTGGAAAATTCAATTTTATTGACATTTTCGACTTATATTGTGGTGAGCTAATTTTCCTGCATAAATAAGTAGGAAAGATCCTTCTGGAGTGTCATAGCAATTGCAATGCAGAAGAATCTGGCTGGAAAATTCAATTTTATTGACATTTACGACTAATATTGTGGTGTGTTAACTTTCTCGCATAAGTAAGGAGGAGGGATTCTGTTGGCGTGCTATAGGCATTACAATGTTAAAGAATCTTCCTGGAAAATTCAATTTTATAGACATTTTTGACTTATATCGTGGCGAGATGACTTTCTTTCATAAATAAGGAGGAATGATGCAATTGGCGCGCTATAGCCATTTCAATGCTATAGAATCTGTCTGGAATGTCCAATTTTATTGACATTTTTCGACTAATATCGTGGTGAGCTAACTTTCTTGCATGAATATCGAGGAAAGTTTCTATTGCCGTGCTACAGCCATTGCATTGCTACAGTATCTGGCAGGAAAATTCAATTTTATTGACATTTTCGACTAATATTGTGGTGAGCTAATTTTCCTTCGTAAATAAGGAGTAATGATGCTATTGGCGTGCTATAGATATTGCAATGGTATAGATAGTGGTTGGTAAATTCGAACTTATTAACATTTTCCACTAATATCGTGGTGAGCTATCTTTCTTGCATAAAGAAGGAGGAAAGATTCTATTGCCGTGCTATAGCCACTGCATTGCTGCAGTAACTGGCTGGAAAATTCATTTTTATTGTCATTATCGACTTATATTGTGGTGAGCTAATTTTCCTGCATAAATAAGGAGGAAAGATCCTTCTGGAGTGCAATAGCCATCGCAATGCTCTGGAATCTTGCTGGAAAATTCAATTTTACTGACATTTTCGACTAATATCGTTGCGAGCTACCTTTCTTGCATAAATAAGGAGGAAAGATTCTATTGCCGTGCTCTAGCCATTGCATTGCTGTAGTATATGTCTAAAGTTCATTTTTATTGACAGTTCCGACTAATATCGTGGTGAGCTATCTTTGATACATAAATAAGGGGGGTAGATTCTTTTGGCGTGCTGTAGACAATGCAATGATATAGAATGTGGTTGGAAAATTCAATTTTATTGATATAAATAAGCTAAATTATGCATGTAGATTCTCAATCTATTGATATATTGTTTCAATATTTTGTATAAATATTTTTTGGCAAGTAGATGGCTGTA
>NW_016940403.1:0-810 GCF_001483705.2 Eufriesea mexicana | reverse complement strand
GAAAGATGGATGTATGAATGGATGTATGTATGGTTGAATGGTGGTATGGATGGATGGATGTATGGATGGACGGATGGAAGGATGTATGTATGTATGGATGTATATATGTGTGGATGTGTGGATGTATGGATGTATGGGTGTATGTATGGATGCATGTACGAATGAATTTATGTTTGTATGTATGGATGTATGTATTGATGTATGTATGTATCGATGGACGGATGGATTGGTGGATTGATTTATGGATGTTTGGATGTATGAATCTATGGATGTATGATTGGACGGATATACGGATGGATGGATGTATGGATGTATGGATCGACGGATAAATGGATGGGTGGACGTATGGGTGTATGGGTGTATGGGAGGTTAGTAGTACGGATGGATGTATGTATGGATGGATGACTGTATGGCTGTATGGATGTATGCATTGATGTATGTATGGATGCTTGTATGGATGTATGTATGTATGGATGTATGGTTGTATGTATGTATGGATGTATGTATGTATGTATGTATGGATGTATGTATGTAAGGATGTATGGTTGTATGTATGTATGGATGTAGGAATGTATGGATGTACGGATATATGGGTGTATGGATGTATGAATTTATGGATGTATGGATGGATGGAAGAATGAATGGATGGATGGATGGATGGATGGATGGATGGACGTATGGATGTATGTATGGATGTATGTATGGGTGTATGTATGGTTCGATGGATGTATGGATGGCTAGATTTACTTATGTGTGGATGTATGAATGTATGTATGTATCTATGTATGGATGGATAGATGTATGGATCGA
>NW_016940402.1:0-954 GCF_001483705.2 Eufriesea mexicana | reverse complement strand
GAAAAAAACGAAGAAAAATATGTTATACTTATTTATGTCCTTTTATTGTTTTGTTTCTCCCGCGCAACTGGTCACGAGGTTTTTAATTCTACAGGTTCGATCAGCGCCATCTATGATTTGGGCTCAAAAAGCATGAAAGTGATAGGAATATAGAATAGGCAAGGAGGTCGACGATGTGATGGTCACGTGGTAGACAAGGACAGGGTGGGGATAGAAAAGGATAGAATGGCCCCGGCAGTGAAAAATTATTAATTACTCAATTTCCGTGAACAATTTGTGAACTTTTATAATTTTTTTGCAAAGCTCGAACTTCAGGCTACATTCTTATTTAACTTTCGTAAAGAATTTAACTCTAAATTGTTAGTTATTAATTTTTGTTTGATGGCGTCTAGGATTTCGTAACGACGACCATTACGATCCTCCGTGAAAATATTTAATACGAAACGAAACTAGAAGCAAAATGTGATCAAAAGTTATATGAGAAGATTCGCAAGAACTTTGTCTTTCTAACGAGTGCATAAATATTCATAAATAAATTGCTTAGAAGATAGTAATTAATGAAAAACTAATGGCGTCTTCGACAGCATAGTGCATAAATATTCATAAATAAATTGCTTAGAAGATAGTAATTAATGAAAAACTAATGGCGTCCTCGACAGCAATTCAAACACTGAGTAGATTAATAATTAATAATAAGTTAATAAGGAACAAATTTATATGGAAAAATACATTGGAAAGTTCTTGAAGGATCTGCCTTTGCGATGCAATTATAAAAGTTCGTAAATTAATCACCGATATTGAATAATTAGTGAATTTTCCACTGCCGATCTCGTTGTGGGACTCGAGCTTCGAGTCCAACCTCACAGATGGCTCTGATGTTACTCGAATAGATTACTAACTCTGGTTATGTGCTTCGAATATATTTTAATATATTTTAATAAATGAAATCATAAA
>NW_016940401.1:0-359 GCF_001483705.2 Eufriesea mexicana | reverse complement strand
GCGTCCGTACATCCATACATGCGTACATCAATACGTCCATTCATACATATCTCAAATACATCCTTACATTCAAACATCCGTACATACATACACCTATACATTCGTACATCCATCCATCCATGCATGCAGCCATCCACACACCCATACATGCATAATACCATCCACCCATCCACTCATCCATCCATACGTACATACATCCATCCATCCATCCTTACATACATCCATCCATCCAAACATCCACCCATCCATACATCCATCGATCCATACATCCATCCATCCATACATCCATACATATATACATCCACACATTCATACATCCTCCCATACTCACATCCATAGATACATCCATACTTCCGTAC
>NW_016940400.1:0-536 GCF_001483705.2 Eufriesea mexicana | reverse complement strand
TGATGATTTAGGCTTTGTAGGTACTCTAGAATGACAAAATACAGATTCACTTACTCTCGAGATTTTAACAATTGTCAACACGGTAGTGAGAATAACCATAATCACTGTAAGGTGACCGTTGGACTACATTAATCACTGATGATGTAAATATGTGTGCACTTCCGGAATAATCAATGTATATTACGGTTACGCCTGGAGATATTACCCATTGACAGTATGGTACGTGTTACGTCTACCTACATATCACTGTACCGTTGGATTAATCTGTTCTATAATAATTTTAATTCTTTGGCAATTATAGAATGACAAGGTACGGATTCCATCTCTCGAGAGATAACAACAATTGACAACACTGTACTGACTAAACCCATCATTACAGTAATGTAGCCGGTGTATTTCATTGCTCACTGAAAATATAAGTTCCAGAATTGTCAGTGTATATTAAGGATTCGCCTTGAAGTATTTCCAATTGAGAGTACGGTACTTACAACATGCACCAATATATCACTGTATCCGTTAAACTAATGTGTTCAATG
>NW_016940399.1:0-579 GCF_001483705.2 Eufriesea mexicana | reverse complement strand
ATACACAGAAATTCTATGGACCTATTGGCTATACAGTTCCGTATATGCCCTGCTTGGCTGTGGCGGTCCAGCAATATTTGGCTAGGTACTTTAGGTTGGGATTGATTGCATTCTGCTAGGTTCGGTCATGCTTATGTTAGGATACCTTCTACTTCCCTGCTTTACACGTCAATGCGGCGAATCTCTGCGCTCTACTCTGCTCTAGCATATTCTGCTCGGCTCTGGGGAGGTGATCATTAGTGGTGTGGGCAGGTTAGGGTGAGATAGGTTACGTTTGGTTATATCACGTTTGGTTAGATAAGGGTTGGTTACGTTTGGTCGGGATTGCTTTGACTTCTGTGCTATATACTGCCTTTCGGACGGTACCTGCGCTCTGCGTTGCTCTAATGGCATCCGATTATCTCAGCGGAGGCCAGGAACAGTGGTCGTGGCACGCTTGGTTGAGTTTGGTTTCGTTTGGTTGGGTTAAGTTTGGATACGTTTGGTTAGTATGGCTTCGACTTTTGTGACATAACTTTCTATTCTAAGGATCTATACGCGCTACATTGCTGTGCTATACTCTGCTCGACTCTCGGGAGG
>NW_016940398.1:0-507 GCF_001483705.2 Eufriesea mexicana | reverse complement strand
TCAAAATCTATAAGCTGTCATAGCTTCGTGATTAAATCGCCTGACGCCTTCAATCCAATGGCATGTACAGCCATCTACTTGCAAGAGAATATGTCTATTCAAAATCAATAACCTGTTATAGCTTGGCGAATAGATCGCCTAACGCCTTCAATCCCATGACAAGTACAGCCATCCACTTGCCAGAGAATAGGTCTATTCAAAATCTATAAGCTGTCATAGCTTCGTGATTAAATCGCCTGACGCCTTCAATCCAATGGCATGTACAGCCATCTACTTGCCAGAGAATATGTTTCTTCAAAATCAATAACCTGTTATAGCTTGGCGAATAGATCGCCTAACGCCTTCAATCCCATGACAAGTACAGCCATCCACTTGCCAGAGAATAGGTCTATGCAAGACATATAATCAGATGTAGCTTGGTGAACAGATCGCCTAACGCCTTCTATCCAATGGCAATTACAGCCATGTACTTGCCAAAGAATAGGGCTATTCAAGATCTACAATCTG
>NW_016940397.1:675-926 GCF_001483705.2 Eufriesea mexicana | reverse complement strand
ATGTATGGATGGATGGATGTATGAGTGGATGGATGTATGGATGGATGGATGTTTGGATGTATGGATGTGTGGATGTGTGAATGTATGGATGGATGGATGTATGGATGTATGGATGTACGGATGGACAGATGTATGGATGGATTTATGTATTAATGTATGGACGTTTGTATGTATGGATGTATGAATGTATGGCCGTATTTGCGTTATGGATGTACGGGTCTATGTATGCATGGATGTATGGATGTAAGAAT
>NW_016940397.1:0-405 GCF_001483705.2 Eufriesea mexicana | reverse complement strand
GGATGTATGTAAGTATGTATCTATGGATGTATGTATGGATGAATGTATTGGTGTATGTAAGGATGTATGTATTGATGTCTCTATGGATGCATGCATGGATGTGTGTATGGTTGCATTTACGGATGTATCTATTGATGTACGTATGGATGAGGGTATGGGGGTACGCATGGATGTATGGATGAAAGTATGTACGGATGTATGCATGTATGGATGTATGGGCGTATGGGTGTACGAATTTATTAATGTACGCGTGTATGGATGTATGGATGCATGTATGGATGTATTGATGTATGTATGTATGTATGTATGTACGTATGGATGAATGGATTGGTGGATGGATGGATAGATGTATGGATCGATGGGTGTATGGATGGGAGCTTGTATGGATGGACGGATGTACGTATG
>NW_016940396.1:0-2044 GCF_001483705.2 Eufriesea mexicana | reverse complement strand
TCTCGGCACATTGGGTTGAGTTAAGCTACGTTCGGTTATGTTACATATGGCTATGCTAGGATACGGTAGCCTCGACTATTGGGCTATGCACTGCGATTCGATTAGTTTCTGCGCTCTACTCCCTCTAATAAGTTCTGCATGGTGATGGGCAGGCCAGCAATAGTCGAATCGGCGCGTTAGGTTCACCTATTCTACGTAGAGGTAGGCTAGGTTAGGACATATTGGGTAAGGGTTTCCTCGTCTTTAGTGCTACACAATGCTATTTGCTTGCCTTCTGCGCTCTATTTTGCTCCAGTATATAGTTTTCCTCTCAGGTGTCTAGCAACAGTGGTCTCGGCACGTTAGGTTTAGCTACGCTACGTTCCTTTATATTACGTTTGGATAGGTTGGGACAGGATAGAGTTGACCCTTGTGCTATGCGCTGCTATTAGAAGGATTACTGTGCTCTGCATTGCTCTACTATACCCTACACGGCTTTGGGCAAGCCAGTAATATTGGTATCGGCACGTTAGACTTAGTTAGGCTACGTTTGGTTTGGTCGCGGCACGTTATGTTGTGTTATGTTACGTTCGGTTATATTACGATTGGCTATGTAAGCCGGTGATAGCTATGACTTTTGTGCTATACACTGCTATTCGTCCGATTTCAGCGCACTACTGTGCTGTAGTATATTTTGCGTGGCCCTGGGGAGGATAGCAGTAGTGGCTTCGGCACGCTAGGTTGAGTTACCTAACGTTTGGTAATGTTACATATGACAATATTAGGACAGGGTAACTTCGACTGTTGTGCTATGCACTGCGATTCTATAGATTTTTGTGCTCTACTATCCTTTAATATGTCCTGCATAGCGATTGGCAAGTTACCAATAGTGAACTCGTCATGATAGGTTCATCCAGTCTGCGTTTGGATAGGTTAGGTTAGGAAATTTTGGGTTAGGATTTCATTCTGTCTAGTGCTATACACTGCTATTTGGTGGCCTTGTGCGCTCTACTCTGCTCCAGTATATTCTGTTTGTCTCTGTGCAGGTCAGCAATAGCGGTCTCGGTACGTTAGGTCGAGATAGATTACGTACGGTCACGTTACGTTTGGCCAGGTTAGGATAGGATATCTATAACTTTTGTGCTATTCACCGCTATCCGTTGGACCTCTTCTCGCTACCGTGCTCTGGTATATTCTGCATGGTTATTGGGGAGCCAGCGGGTCTGGGGAATAGCAATGGTGGTATCGGCACGTTACTCTTAGTTAGGTTGCGTTCGGTTATGATAAAATTAGTTACGTTATGAAGGGGTATGTTTAACTTTTGCGCTGTGCACTGCTCTTCGTTGGACTTCTGAGCTCTACAGTGCTCTAGTATTATCTGCTTGCCACTGGGGAGGCCAGCAATAATGCTCCTGGCATGCTTGGTTGAGATATGTTACGCTTGGCTTGGCTTGGTTGGGACAGGTTTGGTTAGTGTAACTTTGACCTTTGTTCTATACACTGGTATTCGGCCGATATCAGCCCTCTCCATTGCTCTACTAGCATCTGCCTGTCTCTGCGGAGGTCAGTAATAGCGGTCGTTGCACGATTATTTGGGTTAAGTTACGCTCGGTTAGGATGGGTTAGGCTCAGTTTGGTAAGGATGGCTTTGACTTTTGTGCTATACACTACCATTCGGTGGATTCATGAGCTCTACATTGCTCTCCTGTACCCTGCTTGACTCTCGGGAGGCCAGCAGTTGTGGTCTCAGGACGCTAGGCAGTGTCAGATTGCGCTTGGCTTTTGTAGGTTAGGTTAGGTTTGGTTGGGGTAGATTACACTTTTGTGTTATACGCGGCTATTAGGACGATACATACGCTCTGCATTGCTATGCTAGCATCTGCTTCTCTCTGGCGAGGTCCGCAATAGTAGTCGTGGCACGATCGTTTGTGTTGTGTTATGTTTGGCAAGGCCAGGTTAGGCTATCCTTTTGGTTATTATATTTGGCTATATATAGGTATCCGTTTGGTCAGCATATCCCTACCTTTTGCGCTATGCACTGCAATTCGGCGAATTTCTGCGTTCA
>NW_016940395.1:0-802 GCF_001483705.2 Eufriesea mexicana | reverse complement strand
ATTGAAGGCGTTAGGCGATCTATTCACCAAGCTATAACAGATTATAGATTTTGGGTAGACCGAATCTCCGGCAAGTAGGTGGCTGTACCTGCCATTGTATCGAAGGCGATAGGCGATCTATTCACCAATCTATAACAGGTTATATATTTTGAATAGACCTATTCTCTGGCAAGTAGACGGCTGTACTTGCTATTTGATTGAAGGCGGTAGGCGATCTATTCTCCAAGCTACAACAGATTATAGATTTTGAATAGACCTATTCTCTGGCAAGTAATGGCTGTACTTGCCGTCGGTTTGAAGGCGTTAGACCATGTATTCACCAAGCAATAGCAGATTATAGATCTTGAATAGGCCGATTCTCTGGCAAGTAGACGGCTGTACTTGCTATTTGATCGAAGGCGATAGGCGATCTATTCTCCAAGCTACAACAGATTATAGATTTTGAACGGACCCATTCTCTGGCAAGCAGATGGCTGTACTTGCCATTGGATTGAAGACGATAGGCCATCTGTTCACCATGCTATAACAGGTTATAGACTTTGAATAGCCCTATTCTCTGGCAAGTAGATGGCTGTACTTGCCATTGGATTGAAGGCGTTTTTTTTTTGCGTTGGGCGATCTATTCTCCAAGCTATAACAGGTTACAGATTTTGAATAGACCTAATCTCTGGCAAGTAGATGGCTGCACTTGCCATTGGATTGAAGGCGTTAGGCGACCTATTCACCAAGCAATAACATATTATAGATTTTGAATAGGCCAATTCTCTGGCAAGTAGATGGCTGTACTTGCCATTGGTTGAAG
>NW_016940394.1:0-712 GCF_001483705.2 Eufriesea mexicana | reverse complement strand
GCACAGCAGATCACAGAAATTCAACGAATAGCAGTGCATATCACTAAAGTCAAACACATCTTTTCCAAACCTAACCTAACCTGACCTAACCAAACGTTAACTAACGCAACCTATCGTGCGACGGCCGCCGTTGAAGACCTACCCAGAATCGAATAGAGAATTGTAGAGCAATGAAGAGCGCAGAAATCCACCGAATAGCAGCGTATAGCACAAAAGTCGATGCAATGGCGTCCTAACGTAACCAAACCTAACCAAGCGGAACGTAATATCGCCCAAACTTACGTGCCGCTACCACTACTGCTGGCCTCCCTAGGAATTGCAGAGCATATTAGAGGAGAGTAGGCCACAGACATCTATAGAATCGCTGTGTAAAGCAGAAAAGTCAAAGCGATCCAAACCTTTCCCATGCTAACAAAAGCTAACCAAATAAAACCCAACTCTATCTATAATGCTGCGGCCACTACTTCTGTCCTCCCCACAGCAAAGCAGAGTATATTAGAGTACAGCAACGCGGAGAAGTGCACCGAAAGCGGCATATAGCACAAAAGTCGGAGGAAACCTAACCCAACCTTACCAACCTTAGCTATACCAAACGTAACGAAACTGAACCAAACATGCCCCCACCACCATTGCTGGCCGCCGCAGAGCCAAGCGGAACATATTAGAGGAGAGTAGGGTGCAGAAACTCATAGAATCGGAGTGTTCAGCTGAA
>NW_016940393.1:0-2878 GCF_001483705.2 Eufriesea mexicana | reverse complement strand
TTAACTTGCTAGCATAAATAAGGAGGAAATATTCTGTTGGCGTGCTATAGCCATTGCAACGCTGTAGAATCTACCTGGAAAATTCAACTTTGTTGACATTTTCGACTAATATCGTGGTGAGCTTACCTTATTGCATAAATAAGGAGGGTAGATTCTATTGGCGTGCTATTACCATTGCAACGCTATAGAATCTTCTTGGAAAATTCAATTTTATTGACATTTGCTGATAATATCGTGGTGAGCTTACTTTATTGCGTAAATAAGGAGAGTAGATCCCACTGGCGTGCTATAGCCATTGCATTGCTACAGCATCCAGCTGGAAAATTCAATTTTAATGACATATCCGAATAATATTGTGGTGAGCTAACTCTCTTACATAAATAAGGAGGAAAGATTCAAATGGCGTGCTATAGCCATTGCGTTGATATAGAATGTGCCTCGAAACTTCAAATTAACTGACATTTTCGACAAACATCGTGGTGAACTAACTTTCCTGCATACATAAGTAGGAAAGATTCAATTCACTTGCTATAGCCGTCTCAATGCTATAGAATCTGGCTGGAAAGTTCAATTTTGTTGATATTCTCGACTTATATTGTGGTGAGTTAACTTGCTTGCATAAATAAGGAGGAAGGATTCTGTTGGCGTCCTATAGGCACTGCATGCTATAGAATCCTCCTCGAAAATAAAATTCTATTGACATTTTCGACTAATCTCGTGGTTAGCTAACTTTCTAGCATGTATAAGGAGGAAAGATTGAATTCACTTGCTACAGCCGCCGTAATGCTGTAGAATCTGGCTGGAAAACACAATTTTGTTGACATTTTCGACTAATATCGCGGTGAGCTGACTTCCTTGCGTAAGTAAGGAGGAAAGATCCTCATGGCGTGCTATAGTCATTGCAATGCTCTGGAATCTGCCTGGAAAGTTCAATTTTATTGACATTTTCGACTAATATCGTGGTGAGCTAACTTTCTTGCATAAACAAGGAGGAAAGATCCAATTGGCGTTCTGTAGCCATTGCAATGCTGTAGAATGTGGCTGAAAAACTCAATTTTATTGACATTTTCGACTAATCACGTGGTTAGCTAACTTTCTTGCATATATAAGGAGGAAAGATTCAATTCACTTGCTATAGCCGTCGCAATGCTGTAGAATCTGTCTCGAAAGTTCATGTTTATTAACATTTTCGACTAATATCGTGGTGAGCTAACTTTCTTGCATAAATAAGTAGGAAAGATTCTATTGGCGTGCTATTACTATTGCAACGCTATAGAATATTCCTGGAAAATTCAATTATATTGACATCTTCGTCTCATATCGTGGTGAGCTAACTTTCTTGCATAAATAAGGAGGAAAGTTTCTATTGGCGTGCTATAGCCATTGCGTTGATGTAGAATGTGTTTGGAAACTTCAAATTTACTGACATTTTCGACTAATATCGTGGTGAGGTAACTTCATTGCATAGATAAGGAGGAAAGATACAATTGGCGTGTTATAGCCGTCGCAATGCATTAGAATCTGCCTGGAAATTTCAATTTTGTTGACATTTTCGACTAATATCGTGGTGAGCTAACTTTCCTGAATAAACAAGGACGAAAGCTCCAATGGCGTGCTGTAGCCATTGCTATGCTTTAGAATGTGGCTGAAAGACTCAATTTTATTGACATTTCCGGCTAACATCGTGGTGAGCTAACTTTCTTGCATAAATGAGGAGGAAAGATTCAATTCACATGCTATAGCCTTCGCAATGCTATAGAGTCTGGCTGGAAAGTTCAATTTTATTGACATTTTCGACTTATATTGTGGTGAGATAACTTGCTTGCGTAAATAAGGAGGAGAGATTCTACTGGCGAGCTATAGCCATTGCAGGACTGCAGTATCTGCCTGGAAAATACAATTTTGTTGACATTTTTGACTAATATCGTGATGAGCTAACTTCCTTGCGTAAGTAAGGAGGAAGGAACCTCATGGCGTGCTATAGCCATTGCAATGCTCTGGAATCAGGTTGAAAAATTCAATTTTATTGACATTTTCGACTAATATCGTGGTGAGCTATCTTCATTGCATAAATAAGGAGGAAAGATTCAATTCACTTGCTATAGCCGTCGCAATGCTATAGAAACTGGCTGGAAAGTTCAATTTCATTGATATTTTCGTCTTATATGGTGGTGAGTAAACTTGCTTGCATAAGTAAGGAGGAAGGATTCTGTTGGCGTGCTATAGGCATTGCATGCAATAGAATCCTCCTGGAAAATAAAATTTTATTGACATTTCCGGCTAACATCGTGGTGAGCTAACTTTCTTCCATAAATGAGGAGGAAAGATTCAATTCACATGCTATAGCCTTCGCAATGCTATAGAGTCTGGCTGGAAAGTTCAATTTTATTGACATTTTCGACTTATATTGTGGTGAGTTAGCTTGCTTCCATAAATAAGGAGGAAGGATTCTGTTGGCGTGCTATATGCATTGCAATGCAGTAGAATCTGGAAGGAAAACTCAAATTTATTGACACTTTCGACTAATATTGTGGTGAGTTAACTTGCTAGCATAAATAAGGAGGAAAGATTCTTTTGGCGTGCTATTACCATTGCAACGCTAAAGAATCTTCCTGGAAAATACAATTATATTGACACCTTCGACTCATATCGTGGTGAGCTAACTTTGTTGCATAAATAAGGAGGAAATATACTAGTGGCGCGCTATTACCATTGCAACGCCATAGTAACTTCCTGGAAAATTCAATTTTAGTGACATTTTCGACTAAGATCGCGGTGGGCGAACTTTATTGCATAAATAAAGAGGGTAGGATCTATTGGCGTGCTATAGCCGTCGCAATGCTATAGAATCTGCCTGGAAATTTCAATTTTGTTGACA
>NW_016940392.1:0-444 GCF_001483705.2 Eufriesea mexicana | reverse complement strand
TGGCAATGCAGTAGAATCTGGCAGGAAAATTCAATTTTATTGACATTTTTGACTAATATCATGGGGAGCTAACTATCTTGCATAAATACGGAGGAAAGATTCTATTGGCGTACTATAGCCATTGCAATGCTTTGGAATCTGGCTGTAAAGTGCAATTTTTTGACAGTTTCGACTAATATTGTGGTGAGCTAGCTTCCATGCATAATTATGCGGGAAAGATCCTTTTGGCGTACTATAGCCCAAGCAATATTGTTGAATCTGGCTGTAAAATTCAATTTTATTGACATTTTCGGCTAATATCGTGGTGAGCCAACTTCCTTGCATAAGTAAGGAGGAAAGATACTTTCGTCGAGCTATAGCCGTTGCAATGCTGCAGAATCGGGCTGGAAAATTCAATTTTATTGTCATTTTTGACTAATATCGTGGTGAGCTAACTTTCTTGCA
>NW_016940391.1:0-1370 GCF_001483705.2 Eufriesea mexicana | reverse complement strand
GTGCTATAGCCATTGCAATGATATATAATATGGATGGAATATCCAATTTTATTAACACTTTCCTCTAATATCGTGGTGAGCTAACTTTTTGCGTAAATAAGGAGGAAGGATTCTATTGGCGTGCTACAGCCATTGCAATGACATATAATCTGGATGGAAAGACCAACTTTATTGACATTTTCTTCTATTATCGTGGTGAGATAACTTTTCTGCATAAATAAGCAGGAAAAATTCTCTTTTCGCGCTATACCCGTTGCTGTGCTATAGAAACTGGATGGAAAATTCAATTTTATTGTCATTCTTGTATGATATTGTGGTGAGCTAAGTTTGTTGCTTAAATAAGGAGGAAAGATTCTATTATCGTGCTATGCCCGTTGCAGTGATACAGAATCTGTCTGGAAAATTCAGTTTCATTGTCATTTTCGAATAATATCGTGGTGAGCTAACCTCCTTGCATAAGCAAGGAGGAAAAACCCCTTTGGCGTGCTCTAGCCGTTGCAGTGGCATAGTATCTGGTTGGAAAATATAATTATATAGACAATTTCGGCTAATATCGGGGTGAGCAAACTTTCTTGCATAAATAAGGAGGAAAGATGCGATTGGCGTGCTATGGCCATTGCAGCGAAATAGAATGTGTCTGGAAAATCCAATTTTATTGACATTTTCGAATGATATCGTGGTGAGATAACTTTCTTGCATAAATTCGGTGGTAAGCTCCTTTTCGCGATCTATGGCCATTGGAATGCTATATAATCTGCATGGGAAATTCAATTTTATTCACATATACGACTATTGTCGTCGTGAGCTAACTTCCTTGTATAAACAACGAGCAAAGATTCTATTTGCGAGCAATACCTGTTGCAGTGCTATAGAAACAGGCTTGAAACTTTAATTTTATTGACACTTTCCACTGATATCGTGGTGAGCTAACTTCGTTGCATTGATAAGGAGGAATGATTCTATTGGCATACAGTAGCCATCGCAATGCCATAGAATCTGTGTGGAAAATTCAGTTTTATTGACATTTTCAAATAATATCGTGGTGAGCTACCTTTCTTGCATAAATAAGGAGGGAAGATTCTATTGTCGTGCTATAGCCATCGTAATGCTATAGAACCTGTCTGGAACATTCATTTTTATTGACTTCTTCGGATAATTTTGTGGTGAGCTAAGCTACTTCTTGCATAAATAAGGAGGAAAGATTCTATTGGCGTGCTATAGACATTGCAATGCTATAGAATCATGCTGGAAAATTCAATTTTATTGATATTTTCGACTAATATCGTGATGAGAAAACTTTCTTGCATAAATAAGTAGGAAAGATGCCATTGGCGTGCTATGGCCATTGTAGCGCAATAGAATCTGGCTCG
>NW_016940390.1:0-628 GCF_001483705.2 Eufriesea mexicana | reverse complement strand
TGTACGGATAGCTTTGACTTTCGTGCTGTACACTGTCATTCGGTGGATTTCTGCGCTCTTCTGCTACGTACTATATCCTGTTTGGCCCTGGGGAGTTCAGCAATAACGGTCTGGGCACGTGAGGTTTTGTCAGGCTACGTAGGGTTATGTTAAGTTCGGTTAGGCTCGAAACGGATAACTTTGACTCTAGTGCTGTAAACTGGTGTTCGGTAGACTTCTGCGTTCCACTGTGCTCTAATATGTTCTGCTGGCCTCTGGGGATTCCAGCGCTGGTCGTCACGGCCGTTAGGTTCGGTTAGGTTACGTTTGGTTTGGTTAGGTTCGTTTGGGCTAGGTTAGAAACACTTTGACTCTTCTGCTATGCCTTCCTATGGATCTCGGGGCTCAACTCTCCTCTAATATGTTCCGCTTGGCGATCGGCACGCCAGCAACAATGGTCTAGACACGGTAGGTTGGGTTAGGTTACTTTTGGTTATGTTACGCTTGTTTAGGTTATGATGGGTTGACATTGACATTTGTACTGTACTCTGCTATTCTGTGGATTTCCGCGCTCTACAGTGCTCTGCTATGCTCTGGTCCATTCTGTGGTGGCCAGCAATTTTGGTCGCGTCACGTTAGTTTGGGTTGG
>NW_016940389.1:0-489 GCF_001483705.2 Eufriesea mexicana | reverse complement strand
AGTACTAAGTACGCCAATCTACAGGCTACCAAAGCGATTTGATTAATCTACTCTTTGACCATTTTTGTTGTACAGTAATCCCAGAATGGTCAATGGATAGATCATATATCGGTAGTCATATTTACGATCCACTAGAATGTACTGAGTGTAGCCATCTGCAAAATGCAATGGCCATTGAGTTACTCTGACCGCTGGTCACGTGAGTTGCTCTGTAATTGCGGATTGATCAGCGCTTGGAGAGATTGCCGCCGAATACAGAGACGTATGTCAATACAGTGCACCGTTGTCGTTTGGTTAATCTCTTCACTGATAATTAATATTTTATAGTATTCCTAGAACGACATAGTAGAGACACTGTATCACTTGAAACGTTAACAATTGTCAACGAAGTATTGAGTACAGGAATCATCACAGTAGTGTAGACGCAGTATCAATTTGTTCACTGACGATTGTATTTACAGAGCAATTATAGACTGATTAAAGTATAGA
>NW_016940388.1:0-569 GCF_001483705.2 Eufriesea mexicana | reverse complement strand
AGAGGAAAGATTCTATTGGCGTGCTATTACTCTTGCAACACTATAGAATCTTCCTTGAAAATTTAAATTTATTTACATTTTCGACTAACATCGTGGTGAGTTAACTTCCGTGCATAAATAATGAGGAAAGATTCTATTAGCGTGCAATAGGCCTTGCAATGCTATAGAATATTCCTGGAAAATTCAATTTTTTTGGCATTTCTGGCTAATATTGTGGTTAGCTAACTTTCTTACATAAATAAGGAAGAAATATTCTGATGGCGTTCAATAGGCATTGCAATGCTGTAGAACCTGGAAGGAAAGTTCAGTTATATTGGCAGTTTCGATTAATATCGTGGTGAGCTAACTTTATTGCGTATATAAGGAGGGTAGATTCTACTGGCGTGCTATAGCCATTCATTGCTATAGCATCCAGCTGGAAAATTCAATTTTATTGATATTTCCGACTAATATTGTGGTGAGCTAACTTTCTTTCATTAATAAGGATGAAGGATTCAATTGGCGTACTATAGCCATTGCAATGCTATAGAATCTGACTGGAAAATTCAATTTTATTCACATTTTCGACA
>NW_016940387.1:0-516 GCF_001483705.2 Eufriesea mexicana | reverse complement strand
GTTAGGCGATGTACTCACCAAGCTATAACATATTATGGATCTTGAATAGGCCTATTCTCTGGCCAGTAGACGGCTGCACTTGCCATTGTATTGAAGGCGTCTGGCGACCTATTCACCAAGCCATAACAGGTTATGAATTTTGATTAGACCTATTCTCCGGCAAGAAGATGGCTGTACTTGCCATTGGATTTGAAGGCGTTAGGCGATCTATTCACCAAGCTATAACAGGTTATAGATTTTGAATAGACATATTGTCTGGCTAGTAGATTGCTGTACTTGCCATTGGTTGAAGACGTTAGGCGACCTAGTCTCCAAGCTATAACAGATTACAGGTTCTGAATAGACCTATTCTCTGGCAAGCAGATGGCTGTACATGCCACTGGATTGAAGGCGTTTGGCGATGTATTCACCTAGCTATAACAGGTTATAGATTTCGAATAGACCTATACTCTGCCAAGTAGATGGCTGTACTTGCCATTGGATTGAAGACGTTAGGCGATCTATTCACCAAGCTAT
>NW_016940386.1:0-633 GCF_001483705.2 Eufriesea mexicana | reverse complement strand
TCCATCCATCCATACATTCATGCATCCATACATCCGTCCATCCGCACATCCATCCATCCATAAATCCACCCTTCGATACATTCATCCATCCATACATCCACCCATCCATACGTCAATCGATCCATCATCTACCCATCCATACATCCATCCACCATTCCATCCATCCATCCATACATTGATACATACATCGGTACATCCATCCATCCATACATACATCCACCCATACATCCAGCGATCCATACATCCAGACATATATAGATCCATACATCCCTACATCCGTACATCCATACATTCGTACATTCACACGTACATACATCCATCCATCCATACCTCAATCCATCCATACATCGGCTCATCCATACATCCATCCACCCTTCCACCCATCCATCCATGCATCCAAAGAGACATACTTACATACATGCATACATACATCCCTGCATACATCCATACATTCATCCATACAAGCATCCATACATGCATCCAGTCTTCCGTCCATTCACCGATCCATTCGTCCACCCACACATCCATACATACATGCCTCCGTACATCTCCACATCCATAAATCCATATATGCATCCATTCGTACGTCCATCATTCGATAAATCCATCCATCCATACATCCATCCATTCATA
>NW_016940385.1:0-1528 GCF_001483705.2 Eufriesea mexicana | reverse complement strand
TGCGGTGACCAGTATTGCTGGCCGCCACAGAGCAAGGCAGAACGTGTTAGAGTAGATGTGAGCGCCTAAATCCATACGCCGCAGTGTACAGCTGACGAGTAAGAGCTACCCTAATCTGATCCAAACAAGCATAACCTAAACGAACGTGACATAATTTAAGCTAATGATCCTCGGCCGTTATCTCTGCCCCCCAGAATAAAGTAGAGCATACAAGATCACAGTAAATAGCAGAAATCCACAGAAAAGCAGTTTACACCACAAAAGTCAAAGCTATCCTGGCCTGACCTAACCAAACATAACATAAACGAACGTGACCTAACTTTGCCTAACGTGCCTAGACCACTATTGCTAACCTACCCAGGGCCATGCATAATAAATTATAGGGGGTGCAGCGCAGAAGCCCATTGAATCGGTGTGTATAGCAAAAAGTCAGTGCCATCCGAACCCAGCCAGGGCCAACATAACTTAACCAAACGAAGCTTAACTCAACGCAACGAGCAGAGACCACTATTGCTGGACACGCCAGGGCCAAGCAGAATGTAGTACTGCACAGTGGAGCGCAGAAGTCCACCGAAAAATGGTGTTCACCACGAAAGTCAATGCTACCCACACATAACACAAACAGACATAACCATACCAAACGTAGCCTAACTCAACCTAACGTGCAGAGACCACCATTGCTGGCCCCCACTGAGCTGAGCTGTGTATAGTAGAGACGAGTAGAGCGCAGAAATCCACCAGAAAGCAATACATAGCACAAAAGTCAAAGATAGCATGGCCAAACCACGCCTAATCTAACCTAACCAAACGTTCAACAAATAAACCTAACCAGCCGAGACCACTACTTCTGGAATGCCCTGAGCCAAGCAGGACATACTAGAGCACGGTAGAGCGCAGAAATTCACGGAATAGCAGTATAAAGCACAAAAGGCAAAGCCATCCTGACCAGACATATACCAACGTAACCGAACCAAACGCAACCTAACCCAACCTGTCGTCCCACGAACGCCATTGCTGGCCTCCGCTGAGCCGAATATGGTACAGCAATGCAACAAAGAATGCAGAAATCCAACGAATAGCAGTTTATAGCACAAAAGTCATGGATATCATCTCCTAACCCATCCAAACGCCACATAACCAAACGCAACATAACTCAACCTAACGTGCCGAGAGCACTATTGCTGGCATCCCCGTCGTCAAGCAGAACGTATTAGCGGGGAGTGGAGTACAGAAATCAATATAATGGCAGTGAATAGCAGAAAGGTCGAAGACATCCAAACCTAACCGATGCTAACGTAACCTAGACGAAAATAGCCTACTTCAACCAAACGTGCCGAGGCAGCAATTGCCGCCATCCCCAGAGACAAGCAGGATATACTGAAGCACAGTAGAGTGCAGAAATTCACCGAAGAGATGTGTACAGCGCAAAAGTTGAAACTATGCTGACCAAACATAGACTGACCTTACCGAACCGAGCGTAACATGACTCAACATAACGTGCCCAGGCAGCTATTGCTGGCCTTCCCGG
>NW_016940384.1:0-343 GCF_001483705.2 Eufriesea mexicana | reverse complement strand
GAAAATTATGTTAAGATTAGTATCTATTTTTATTTAAAATTAAAATATTCGTATTATAATTAAAGAATTTGTACTAAATAAGGTATTAAAACAATAAAGTCACCAAAATTGATTTGAAATATAAGAAATATGACACGCAAAGTGTATAATACCGAAACTTATGATCCGTTAAAAAATTTTTAAAAATGCAATACTCATATTTTCCAAATCTACAAAGCTATAGAAAATTATGTTAAGATTAGTATCTATTTTTATTTAAAATTAAAATATTTGTATTATAATTAAAGAATTTGTGCTAAATAAGGTATTAAAACAATAAAGTCACCAAAATTGATTTGAAATA
>NW_016940383.1:357-665 GCF_001483705.2 Eufriesea mexicana | reverse complement strand
CGATATTAGTCGAAAATGACAATAAAATTGAACTTTCCAGCCAGAGTCTGCAGCATTGCAATGATTATAGCTTGCCAATATAAGCCATCCTCCTTGTTTATGCAAGAAAATTAGCTCACCACGATATTAGTCGGAAATGTCAAAGAAATTGAAATTTCGATCCAGATTCTATAGCACTGCAATGGCAATAGCACGCCAATAGAATCTTTGCTCCTTATTTATGCAAGAAAGATAACTCACCACGATATAAGTCGAAAATGTCAATCAAATGGAATTTTCCGGCCAGATTCTGCAGCATTGCATTGGCC
>NW_016940383.1:0-283 GCF_001483705.2 Eufriesea mexicana | reverse complement strand
GTCGAAAATGTCAATAAAATTGAACTATCCAGCCCGATTCTGCAGCATTGCTATGGATATAGCAGGCCAAAATGATCATCCCTCCTTACTTATACATGGAAGATGGCTCACCACGTTATTAGCCGAAAATGTCAATAAAATTGAACTTTCCATCCAGATTCTATAGCATTGCAATGGCAATAGCACGCCAACAGAATCTTTCCTCCTGATTCTCGGAGGGAAGTTAGCTCACCACCATATTAGTCGTAAATGTCAATAAAATTGAATTTTCCAGGAAGATTCA
>NW_016940382.1:0-582 GCF_001483705.2 Eufriesea mexicana | reverse complement strand
TTCACCATGCTATAACAGGCTATAGATTTTGAATAGACCTATTCTCTGGCAAGTAGATGGATGAACTTGCCATTGGATTGACGGCGTTAGGCGATCTATTCACCAAGCAGTAACAGGATATAGATTTTGAATTGACTTATTCCCTGGCAAGTACATGGCTGTACTTGCCATTGGACTGAAGGCGTTTGGCCACCTATTCACCAAGCTATAACAGATTATAGATTTTGAATACTCGTATTCTCTTGCAAGTAGATGGCTGTACTTGCCATTGGACTGAAGGCGTTTGGCCACCTATTCACCAAGCTATAACAGATTATAGATTTTGAATAGACCTTTTCTTTGGCAAGTAGATGGCTCTACTTGCCATCGATTGGTTGCGATAAGCGATCTATTCACCAAGCTATAACAGATTATATATTTTGAATAGCCCTATCCTCTTGCAAGTAGATGGCTGTACTTGCCATTGGATTGAAGGCGTTAGGCGATCTATTCACCAAGCTATAACGGGGTTATATACTATGAATAGACCTATTCTCTGGGAAGTAGATGGCTGTACTTGCCATTGGATTGAAGGCGACAGGC
>NW_016940381.1:9904-10159 GCF_001483705.2 Eufriesea mexicana | reverse complement strand
TGGCTGGGATATGTTAGGCTAGGTTAGGTTAAGTTAGGTTAGGTTATGTTAGGTCATGTCAGGCCACGTCTGGTCAGGTCAGGTCAGGTCAAGTCAGGTGGGGTCAGGTCAGGACAGGCCAGGCCAGGCCATGTCTGGCCAGTCCAGGTCAGGTTGGGTCATGTCATGTCAGGTCTGTTCAGTCCAGGCCAGGCCAGGTAAGGTCATGACAGGTCAGGCCAGTTCAGGTAAGGGCAGGTCAGGCCATTCCAGGTT
>NW_016940381.1:0-830 GCF_001483705.2 Eufriesea mexicana | reverse complement strand
TTAGGATAGGTGAGCTTAGGTTAGGTTTGATTAGGTTAGGTTAGGATTGGTTGGGTTTGGTTATGTTAGGTTAGATTAAGCTGGGTTAGCTAGGTTTGGTTAGGCCATGTTAGGTTAGGTTTCGCTATGTTAGGTTAGGAAAGGTTTGGGTAGGTTGGATTTGGTTATGTTAGGTTTGCTAGGATCTTGGGTAAGTATGACTAGGATAGGTTTTCAAAGTTAGGATAGGTTAGCTTAGGTTAAGTTAGGTTAGGTTAAGTCAGATTAGGTCAGGTCTCATCAGGTCCGGTCAGGCAAGGCCATGTCTGTCATGTCAGGTCTGTTCAGTCCAGGCCAGGCCAGGTAAGGTCATGACAGGTCAGGCCAGTTCAGGTAAGGGCAGGTCAGGCCATTCCAGGTTGGACAGGTTAGGTCAGGTCAGGTCAGCTGAAGCCAGGTCAGGTCAGGTCAGGAGCGGACTTGTACGATCAGGTCAGGCCAGGATAGGACATGTCACATCAGGCCAGGCCATGTCAAGCCAGGTAAGGTCAGGTCTAGTCAGGTCAGGACAGGTCAGGTCAGGCCAGGAGAGGTCAGGTCAGGTCAGGTCAGCTCAGTCCAGGCCTGGCTAAGAAAGGTCATGACAGGTAAGTGCAGGGCAGGACTTTCCGGATCGGGTCAGGTTAGGTCAGGTCAGTTCAGCTAATGTCAGGTCCGGTCAGGTCAGGTCAGGTTAGGATATGTTATGTCAGGTTAGGAAAGGTTATATTTCAATACGTTAGGTTAGGTTAGGTGAGTTTAGTTTAGGTTTGATTACGATAGCTTAGGTTTGGTTTGGTTTGGTTAGGTTA
>NW_016940380.1:597-1209 GCF_001483705.2 Eufriesea mexicana | reverse complement strand
GGTCATCACGGATGGTCGGACTATTCGCCCCAACTAAACGGCCCCTTCTTCAGAAGCACCGCCACCGCCCCAGTGGTGGTGTCCGTAGATACGGGCCTCCCCCATCCTAACAGAACCTGACCTAACTTAACCTAACCTAACGTAGCCTAACTCAACGTAACGTGCAGCGATCACTATTGCTGGCCAACACACGGACAAGCAGAACATAGTAGAGCAGGGTAGAGCGCAAAAATGCACCGTAGAGCAGTGTATGGCACGAAAGTCAGAGCTACCCTAACCGAAATAAACAGAGTCTAACCATATCAAACGCAAATTAATCCTACTTAATTCGAAGAGACCTACATTTCTAGCCTCCCCAGCGCCAAGCAGGATATATTAGAGCAAAGTAGAGCGGAGAAATCCTGTGCAATTGCAGTGCAAAACGCAAAAGTCGAAGCTACCCTATCCTAACCTGACCAAACGTAACATGCACGAACGAAACCGAACTCAACCTAACGTACCGAGAATACTATTGCTGGCCTCGACACAGCCGGGCAGAAGATGTTACAGGAGAGTAGTGCTCGGAAATCCTTATAATCGCAGTGTGTAGCGGAAAATCCAGAGCTATGCAAA
>NW_016940380.1:0-556 GCF_001483705.2 Eufriesea mexicana | reverse complement strand
CGTGCCGCTACCACAATTGTTGGTCTCACCAGGGCCAAGTAGAATGTAGTGGAGCACAGTAGAGAGCAGAAATCCACCGAACGGCTGTGTATAGGACAAAAGTCAATGCTAAACATACCGAACATAACACAGCCTAACCAAGCCAGATGTAACGTATCTCAACCTAACGTACCGAGACCACTATTGCTGGCGTCACCGGAGATACGCAGAAAATATTAGAGGAGAGTAGAGCAGAGAAATGCATGCATTAGCGGTTTATAGCAGAAAAGTCAAACCTATCCTATCCTTAACCACACTAGCCTTGCCTAACGAAATGTAGCATAGCACGATCTAACATGCCATGGTCACAGATGCTGGCCGCCCCAGAGTGAAACAGAATATGCCAGGGCAACGTAGAGCGCAAAAATCGACCGAGTAGCAGCGTATAGCGGAAAAGTCATTGCCGCCATGTCAAAACCTATCCTTACCTGACCTACCAAACGCAACGTAGCTAAACCTAACGTGACGCCGCCACTATTTCTGGCATCCCCAGAGGCATGCTTAATGCGATAGAGGA
>NW_016940379.1:0-344 GCF_001483705.2 Eufriesea mexicana | reverse complement strand
TATGTTAGGCTGCGTTGTGTTTGGTTATGCTAGCAGCGACTTTCGTGCTATGCACTGTTATATGGTGAAATTCCGTGATCTGTAGCGCTCTTCTACATTCTGCTTGCTTCTTGGGAAGCCAGGCGCAGAGGTCGCCTTAAGCTATGTTGAGCTATGCTACGTTCCATTGGGTCAGGTCAGGACTGGTTAGGTTAGGACATCTGCAGCTTTTGTGCTGTACATAGCAATGCGGTGGATTTTTGCGCTCTGCTGTGCCGTAGTATATTCTTCGCGGGGCTGGACAGCAATAGTTGCCACGGCACGTTACGTTGTGTTACGCAACGTTTGTTTGTGTTGCGTTTTTT
>NW_016940378.1:4440-6158 GCF_001483705.2 Eufriesea mexicana | reverse complement strand
ATTGAATCTGGCTGGAAAATCCAATTTTATTGACATTTTCGAATGATGTCGCGGTGAGCTAACCTTCTTACACAAATAAGGAGGAAAGAGTCTATTTGCGTGTTATAGCCGATGCAATGCTATAGAATCTGGCTGGAAAATCCAATTTTATTAACATTTTCTCCCAATATCGTGGTGAGCTAACTTTCTTGCATAAATAAGGAGGGAAGACCCTATTTGCGTGCTATAGCCATTGCAATGATATATAATATGGATGGAAAATCCAATTTTATTATCATTTTCTTCTAATATCATGGTGAGCTAACTTTCTCGCCTAAATAAGGAAGGAAGAAGGTATTGGCGTCCTATAGCCATTCCAATGCTATAGAATCTGGCTGGAAAATCCAAATTTATTAACATTTTCCCCCAATATCGAGGTGAGCTTACTTTCTTGCATAAAGAAGGTGGGCAGAAACTACTGGCGTGCTATAGTCACTGCAATGCTATAGAATCTGCAAGGAAAATTATGTTTTATTGACATTTTCGTACAATATCTTGGTGAGCAAACTTTCTTGCATAAAGAAGGTGGGAAGATGCTATTGGCGTGCTATAGCCATTGCAATGCTATAGAATCTGCATGGAAAATTATATTTTGTTGACATTTCGGCAAATGTCGTGGTGATGTAACTTTCCTGCTTGAATAAGTAGGAAAGATTCAATTGTCGTGCTATTTCCATTGCAATGCTACGGAATCTGGCTGGAAAATTCAATTTTAATGACATTTTCGTCTAATATCGCGGTGAGCTGACTTCCTTGCATAAATAAGGAGGAAAGATTCCATTGGCATGCAATGGCCATTGTGGCGAAACAGAATCTGGCTGGAAAATCCAATTTTTTGACATTTCAGCATAATATCGTGTTGAGCCCACTTTCCTGCATAAATAAGGAGGAAAGATTCTATTGGCGTGCTATAGCAATTGCAATGCTACAGAATCTGGCTGGAAGATACAATTTTATTGACATTGTCGTCAAATATCGGGGTGAGCTCCCTTTTTTGCATAAATAAGGAGCAAAGATTCTATTGGCGTGCTATGGCAATTGCAATGCTATAGAATCATGCTGGAAAATTAATTTTTTTGACATTTACCACTAATAGTGTATTGACCTAACTTTCTTGCATTAAGAAGGAGGAAGGATACTGTAGGCGTGCTATTGCCATTGCAATGATATATAATCTGCCTGGAAAATACATTTTTATTGCTCTTTTTTATTGACATTTTCGTACAATAACGTGGTTAGCTGACCTTCTTGCATAGATAAGGACGAAAAATTCTATTGGCGTGCAATAGCCGTCGCAATGCTGTTGAATCTGCAAGGAAAACTAAATTTTATTGGCATTTTCAAATAATATCGAGGTGAGCTGACTTTCTTACATAAATTAGGAGGAAAGATCCTGTTTGCGTGCTATAGCCATTGCAATGATATAGAATATGGATGGAAAATCCAATTTTACTAACATTTTCTTCTTATATCGTGGTGAGCTAACTTTTTTGCGTAAATAAGGAGGAAAGATCCTATTGGCGTGCTATAGCCATTGCAGTGCTATAGAATCTGGCTGGAAGATTCAATTTTATTGACATTGTCGTCAAACATCGGGGTGAGCTAACATTCTTGCATAAATAAGGAGGAAAGATCCTATTGGCGTGCTATAGCCATTGCAATGAGATATACTCTGGATG
>NW_016940378.1:0-1706 GCF_001483705.2 Eufriesea mexicana | reverse complement strand
AATGCTATAGAATCTGGCTGGAAAATCCAATTTTATTAACATTTTCTCCCAATATCGTGGTGAGCTAACTTTCTTGCATAAATAAGGAGGGAAGATCCTATTTGCGTGCTATAGCCATTGCAATGATATATAATATTGATGGAAAATCCAATTTTATTATCATTTTCATCTAATATCATGGTGAGCTAACTTCCTTGCATAAAGTAGGTGGGCAGATACTACTGGCGTGCTATGGCCATTGCAATGCTATAGAATCTGCAAGGAAAATTATATTTTATTGACATTTCGGCAAATGTCGTGGTGAGTTATCTTGCTTGCATAAATATGGAGGAAAGAATCCATTGGCGTGCTATGGCCATTGTAGCGAAATATAATCTGGCTGGAATATCCAATTTTATTGACATTTCCGCATAATATCGTGTTGAGCCAGCTTTCTTGCATAAATAAGGAGGAAAGATTACATTGGCGTGCAATAGCAGTTGCAATGCTATAGAATCTGGCTGGAAGATTCAATTTTATTGAGATTGTCGTCAAATATCGGGGTGAGCTATATTTTTTGAACAAATAAGGAGCAAGGATTCTATTGGCGTGCTATCGCAATAGCAATGCTATACAATCATGCTGGAAAATTAAATTTTATTGACATTTACGACTAATATTGTGGTGAGCTAACTTTCATGCATTAACAAGGAGGAAGAATACTGTAGCCGTGCTATTGCCATTGCAATGCTTTATAATCTGCCTGGAAAATTCAATTTTATTGACATTTTCGTACAATATCGTGGTGAGCTAACTTTCTTGCATAAAGAAGGTGGGCAGATACTACTGGCGTGCTATGGCCATTGCAATGCTATAGAATCTGCAAGGAAAATTATATTTTATTGACATTTCGGCAAATGTCGTGGTGAGTTATCTTGCTTGCATAAATATGGAGGAAAGAATCCATTGGCGTGCTATGGCCATTGTAGCGAAATATAATCTGGCTGGAATATCCAATTTTATTGACATTTCCGCATAATATCGTGTTGAGCCAGCTTTCTTGCATAAATAAGGAGGAAAGATTACATTGGCGTGCAATAGCAGTTGCAGTGCTATAGAATCTGGCTGGAAGATTCAATTTTATTGAGATTGTCGTCAAATATCGGGGTGAGCTATATTTTTTGAACAAATAAGGAGCAGGGATTCTATTGGCGTGCTATCGCGATTGCAATGCTATACAATCATGCTGGAAAATTAAATTTTATTGACATTTACGACTAATAATGTGGTGAGCTAAGTTTCATGCATTAACAAGGAGGAAGAATACTGTAGCCGTACTATTGCCATTGCAATGCTATATAATCTGCCTGGAAAATTCAATTTTATTGACATTTTCGTACAATATCGTGGTGAGCTAGCTTTCTTGCATAAAGAAGGTGGGAAGATTCTATTGGCGTGCTATAGCCATTGCAATGCTATTGAATCTGCAAGGAAAATTCAATTTTCTTGGCATTTTCAAATAATATCGAGGTGAGCTGACTTTCTTACATAAATTAGGAGGAAATATCCTATTTGCGTGCTATAGCCATTGCAATGATATATAATATGGATGGAAAATCCAATTTTATTAACATTTTCTTCTTATATCGTGGTGAGCTAACTTTTTTGCGTAAATAAGGAGGAAAGATTCTATTTGCGCGCAATACCCGTTGCAGTGCTATAGAAAC
>NW_016940377.1:407-1084 GCF_001483705.2 Eufriesea mexicana | reverse complement strand
CAGCCATACATACATCCATACATACATCCATACATACTTCCATACATCCATCCATCCATACATTCATCCACTCAAACATTCAGACATCCATACATCCATACATATAGAGATCCTTGAATCCATACATCGGTACATCCATACATTCGTACATTCACACATGACTACATCCATACATCCATAAATCCATCCATCCATACATCCATACATCTATCCATCCATACATCCATCCACAATTCCGTTTATCCATACATACATACATACATACATCAATACATACAATCATCCATCCATACAACCATACACACGTACATCCAGATATTCGAACATCCGTACGTCCATACATCCATACATCCATACATCCATACATGCATACATCCATACATACTTACATCCATACATCCATGCATACACCCACACACTCATCCATACATACATCCATATATACATTCGTAAATGCATCCATACATCCATCCACACGTCCATGCATACATCCATGGATACATCCATACATTCATCCATACAAGCATCCATACATACATCCATTCTTCCGTCCATTCACCCATCCATTCGTCCACCCACACATGCACACAGCCATGCCTCCGTACATACATATATTCTTACATCCTTACATCCATGCATACATACATCCGTACATCCACAACGCAAATACGGCCATA
>NW_016940377.1:0-300 GCF_001483705.2 Eufriesea mexicana | reverse complement strand
CCATCCATGCACTCATCCATTCATACGTACATCCATACATACGTCCATACATACATCCATACATCCATGCATACACCCATCCATACATCCATACATACACCCATAGACACATCCGTAAATGCATCCATACATACATCCATGCATACATCCATACATACAACCACCCATCCACCCACCCATAAATCCATCCAACCATACATCCATCCACCCATATATATATTCATCCCTACATCCCCTCACCCATACCTCCATAAATGCATCCATTCGTACGTCCACCATTCGATACATCCATCCATCCAT
>NW_016940376.1:0-1579 GCF_001483705.2 Eufriesea mexicana | reverse complement strand
TCAATTTTATTGACATTTTCTTCTAATATCGTGGTGAGCTAACATTTTAGCATAAATAAGTAGTAAGAGTTCCATTGGCGTGCTGCAGCATCTGCAGTGCTACAGAATCCAGCTGGAAAATCCAATTTTATTAACATTTTCATCTAATAACTTGGTGAGTTATCTTTCTTGCATAAATAAGGAAGAAAGATTCTATTGGCGCGCTATAGGCAACGCAATGTACTAGAATCTTGCTGCAAAATTAAATTTTATTGACATTTTCGACTAATATCGTGGTGAGCTATCTTCGTTGCATACATGAGGAGGAAAGATTCTATTGGCCTGCTATAGCCATTGCAATGATATGGAAACTGACTGGAAAATAAAATTTTATTTACATTTTCGACTAATGTCGTTGTGAGCTAACTTTCTTGCGTAAATAAGGAGGAAATTCCTGTGGCCCGCTATAGCCACTGCTGTGCTGCAGAATCTGGCTGGAAAATAAAATTTTAATAACATTTTCTTTCTATTTCGTGGTGAGCTAACTTTCTAGCCTAAATTAGAAGGAAAGATTCTATTGCCGTGCAGCAGCCATTGCAATGCTATGGAATCTGGCTGGAAAATTGAATTTCATCGACATTGTCGACCAATATCGTGGTGAGCTAACTTTCTTGCATAAGTAAGGAGGTAAGATTCTATTGGCCTGCTGTAGCCGTTGGAATGAAACAGAATCTGACTGGAAAATAAAATTTTATTGGCATTTTCGACTAATATCGGTGTGAGCAAACTTTCTTGCATACATAAGGAGGAAAGACTCTACTGGCGTGCCATAGCCGTAGCAATGATATAAAATCTGGATGGAAAATCCAATTTTATTAACGTTTTCTTTCTCTTTAGTGGTGAGCAAACTGTCTAGCATAAATAAGGAGGGAAGGCTCTATTGGCGCACTATAGCCATTGCAATGCTGTAGAATCTTGCAGGAACATAAATTTTATTGACATTTTCGACGAATATCGTGCTGAGCTAACTTTCTTGCATAAATAAGGAGGGAAGATTCTATTGGCGTTCTATAGCCATTGCAATGCTATGGAATCTGGCTGGAAAATTCAATTTTATTTACATTGTCGGCTTATATCGTGGTGAGCTAACTTCGTTGCATATATAAGGAGGAAAGATTCTATTGGCGTGCAATAGCCATCGCAATGCTATATAATCTGCTTGGAAAATTCAATTTTATTGACTTTTTCAAATAATTTCGTGGTGAGCTAACTTTCTTGCGTAAATAAGGAGGGAAAATTCCGTTGGCGTGCTATGGTCATTGTTGTGCAATAGATTCTGGCTGGAAAGTCCAATTCTATCGACATTTTCGAATAATATCGTGGTGAGCTAAGTTCGTTGCATAGATAAGGTGGAAAGATTCTATTGGCGTGCAATTGACATCCCAGTGCTATAGAATCTGCATGGCAACACAATTTTATTGACATTTTCGTCTAATTTCGTGGTGAGCTAGCATTTTAGAATATACAAGTAGGAAATGATCCATTGGCGTGCTATAGCCACTGCAGTGCTACAGAATCCGGGTGGAAAATCCAATTTTAT
>NW_016940375.1:0-487 GCF_001483705.2 Eufriesea mexicana | reverse complement strand
CTCCACTAATAAGTTCGGCTCGACTTTGCGTGGGCCAGCAATTGTGGTCGGTGTACGTTAGGTCGTGTTATGTTACGTGTGTCTATGTTAACTCTATGTTAAGATTGAATATAATAAGATAGGATAGCTTTGACTTTTGTGCTATACACTGCTGTTAGGTGTACTTCTGCGCTCAATTGTGCTCTGGAATATTCTGCTTTGCTCTGGGGTGGCCAGCAACACTCAACTCGGCACGTTAGTTTGAGCTATGTTACGGTTGGTTGGGTTAGGTTATGTCAGTTTCGGTAAGGTTTTCTTCGAATTTTGTGCTGTTCACTGCAGTGCGGTGGGTTTCTGCGCGCTACTGTGCTGTAGTATATTCTGCTTGTCCTTGTGGAGGCCAGCAGCAGTTGTCTGGCCATGTTAGGATGCGTTATGCTTCGTTCGGACGTGTTAAGTTTGTCTAGGTTAGGATAGGCTATTTTGACCTCTACGCTCTTCACTGGTA
>NW_016940374.1:0-726 GCF_001483705.2 Eufriesea mexicana | reverse complement strand
CTGTCCTCCTTACTTATGCAAGACAGCAAGCTCACCACGATATTAGTCGAAAATGTTAATGCAGTTGAATTTTCCAGGTAGATTCTAGAGCATTGCCATGGCAATGGTACCCCAATAGAATCTTTCCTCCTCAATTATTCAAGAAAGATTGCTCACCACTATATTAGTCGAAAATGTCTATAAAATTGAATTTTCAAGGCGGGTTCTATAGCTCTGCAATGGCTATAACACGCCAATAGAATCTTTCCTCCTTATTTATGCAAGAGAGTTAGCTCACCACGATATTAGTCGAAAATGACAATATAATTGAATTTTCCAGCCGGATTCTATAGCATTTCAATGGCCATAGCACGCCGATAGAATCTTTTCTCCTTATTTATGCAAGAAAGTTTGCTCACAACGGTATAAGTCGAAAATGTAAAAAAAATTGTATTCCCCAGTCTGACTCTATAGTATTGCAATGGCTGTAGCACGCCAATAGAATCTGTCCTCCTTATTCATGCAAGAATCTTACTTCACCACGATATTAGTCGAAAATGTCAATATAATTGAATTTTGCAGGCAGATACTAGAGCATTACAATGGCTGTAGCACGCCAAAAGAATCTATCCTCCTTATTCATGCAAGAATCTTACCTCACCACTATATTTGTCGAAAATGTCAATAAAATTGAATATTCCGGCCAGATTATAAAGCATTGCTATGGCTGTAGCACGCCCATAGGAC
>NW_016940373.1:0-528 GCF_001483705.2 Eufriesea mexicana | reverse complement strand
TTTCGACTAATATCGCTGTGACCTAACTTTCTTGCATATATAAGGAGGATAGATTCTACTGGCGTGCTATAGCCATTGAAATGCTATAGAATCTGACTGGATTATTCAATTTTATTGACATTTTCGGCTTATATCGTGTCGAGCTGACACCCTTGCATAAATAAGGAGGAAAGATTTCATTGGTGCGCCATAGCAATTGTAATGCTAAAGAGTCTGGCGGCAAAATTACATTTTATTGACGTTTTAGACTAATATCGTGGTGCCCTAACATTCCTGCATATATGAGGAGGAAAGATTCTAGTGGCGTGCTGCAGCCTTTGCAATGATACAGAATCTGCCTGCAAAATTCGATTTTATTGACATTTTCGACTAATATCGTGGCTAGCATTCCAACTTGCATAAACAAGCATGAAAAATACTATTGGCGCATCATAGCCATTGCAATGGCATAGAATCTTGATGGAGAATACATTTTTATTGACAATTTCGACTAATATCGTGGTGAAATAGCTGTATTGCATAAATAAG
>NW_016940372.1:0-1533 GCF_001483705.2 Eufriesea mexicana | reverse complement strand
AGCTGCATAGCCCCATATGACGTGCCGCGACCACTGCTCCTGGACGCCCAAGAGCAAAGCGGAATGTCGTATAACACAGTAGGTCACAGGAATACGCCGAAATGCAGTGTAAAGCACAAAGGTCGTTGTAGCCGATCCTAACCTAGCCAAACGTCACATACACAAGCTTAGCCCATCTCAAACTAACACGAGGTGGCCACTATTGCTGGACCCCAAAGAGACAAGCAGAACGTACTAGAGCACAGTAGTGTGCTGAAATCCACCGCATTGCAGTGAATAGCAAAAAGGCCGTAGATATCGCAACCCAACTTGTCCTAACATAACCTATCCGAACGTAGCATAACCCAACATGACGCGCCGCGACCACTGCTCCTGGCCTCCGCGGAGCCAAACAGAATGCAGTGGAGCGCAGTAGATCACAGAAACTCATGGAAGAGCAGTGTAAAGCATAAAAGGCAGTGCAGCCTATCCTAACATAGCCAAACGTAACGTATCCAGATGTAACATACCCAAACGTAACCTAAGTCAACCAAACATGACGAGACAACAATTGCTGACCTCCACTGAGACAAGTAGAGTGTACTAGAGCGCAGTAGTTCGCAGAAATTCACCGCAATGCTGTGAATATCACAAAAGTCAGACACACAGTGACAAAACATGTCCACACCAATCACCAAACCTATACAAACGTAGTATAACTAATCATGATGTGACGAGACCTACACTTCCGGCCTCCCCAGAGCCAAGCAGCACATATTAGAGCACATTAGATCGCAGGGATCCACCGAATAACAGTTTACAGCACGAAAGTTAAAGCGTTCCTAGCCAAACTTAGTCCAATCTAACATAACAGAACATAACCCAACTCAGCCTAACGTGCCAGGAACACTATTGCTGGCCTGCAGAGATTCGAGCAGAGTATAGTACAGCAATGTGTATCGCAGAAATCCACCGAATAGCAGTGTACAACACAAAAGTCATAGGTAACCTTTCCTGACCTGACAAACCCAAACAACACATAACGTAACCAAACTCAACCATACGTGCCCCCACCGCTATTCATGTGCTCCCCAGAACCAAGCTGAATATGTTAGATGAGAGAAGGGCGCAGAAATCCATAGAACCGCGGTGAAGAGCAGAAGAGCCGAAGATATCCAAACCAAACCCCCACTAACGTAGCCTAACCTAACGCAGCCGAAGTTAACCTCACGTGCGCCGACCACAATTCTTGTCCTCCCGAGTGTCGCGCAGGGTATTGTAGAACAATACTGAGCGCAGAAATCCTCCGAATATCAGTGTATAGCACAATAGTCAAAGTTATGCTCTCCTAACTTTACCAAAGGTGACATAACCATACGCAACCGAACACAGCCTAACGTGCCGCGGCCATCATTTCGGGCCTTCCCTTCGCCAAGCAGGCAATATTACATCACAGTAGAGCGCATAAGACCACCGAATAGCAGTGTAAAACGCAAAAGTCAAACCCACCTCAACCTGCACCAACCTGACCTAGCCAAACGAAACCTAACTCAA
>NW_016940371.1:0-511 GCF_001483705.2 Eufriesea mexicana | reverse complement strand
TCGGTTTTGTCAGGTTAGGTCAGGATGTCTCTGTCTTTTGTGCTACACATGGCTATTTGGTGGATTTCTGCGTCCTACTGTGATCTACTATAATCCTCACGACTCTGGGGATACCAGCATTTGTGGCCCTGGCCCTACTGGATTCGTTAGGATACGCTCAGGAATGTTACGATAGGTTAGGCTAGGATAGGGTAGCTCCGACTTTTGAGGTATACACGGCTATCCGGTGGATTTCTTATTTCTGCACTCCAAGTATCACTGCTGTATTCTGCTCGACTCTGGGGATACGAGCAATAGCGGTCGAGTCACGTTATGTTTGGTTAGGTTACGTTTGGTACGGGTGGCATTGACCTTTGAGTTATACACTGCTGTTCGTAGACCTCAGCGCACTAGTGTACCCTAATATGTTCTGCTTGGCCATGGGGAGGCCTGCAATAGAGGTCTCGAATCGTGAGGCTTAGTTATTCTATGCTCGGTTAGGTCAGGTTGGGTCAGGTTAGATTAGGATATC
>NW_016940370.1:0-684 GCF_001483705.2 Eufriesea mexicana | reverse complement strand
GTACTTGCCATTGGATTGAAGGCGTTTGGCGATCTATTCACCAAGCTATAACAGTTAATAGATATTGAATAGACCAGTTCTGTGGCAAGTAGATGGCGGTAGTTGCCGTTGGTTGAAGACGGTAGGCGACCTATTCCCCAAGCTATAACAGATTATAGACCTTGAATAGGCCTATTCTCTGGCAAGTAGATGGCTGCACTTGCCATTGGATTGAAGGCGTTAGGCGATCTATTCTCCGAGCTATAACAGGTTACAGACTTTGAATATTCTCAGGCAAGTAGATGGCTGTACTTGCCATTGGATTGAAGGCGTTAGGCGGTCTAATTACCAGGATATAGCAGGTTATAGATTTTGAATAGACCTATTCTCTGGCAAGTAGATGGCTGTACTTGTCATTGGATTGCCGGCGTTAGGCCATCTATTCACAATGCTTTAACAGGTTTTAGATTTTGAAAAGACCTATTCTCTGGCAAGTAGACGGCTGTACTTGCAATTGGATTGAAGGCGATGGGCGACGTATTCACTAAGCTACAACAGATTATAGATTTTGTATAGACCTATCCTCTGGCAAGTAGATGGCTGTATTTGCCATTGGATTGAAGGCGTTAGGCCCTCTATTCACCATGCTTTAACAGGTTATAGATTTTGATTAGACCTATTCTCTGGCAAGTAGATGGCTGTACT
>NW_016940369.1:0-2230 GCF_001483705.2 Eufriesea mexicana | reverse complement strand
CCGGCTTGACCCTGGGGAGGGCAGCAATAGTGGGCTATGCACGTTAGGTTGAGTTATGTTACGTTTGGTTAGGCTATGTTTGTATTGGCTAGGCTTGGTTAGCTTCGTGAGTCTTGGGATAGACTATTATTCCGCGGACTTCTGCGCTCTACTCTGCTAGACTATACCCTGCTCGACTCTGGGGAGGCCAGCAACCATGGTCGCAGCACGTACGGCTGTGTTAGGTTACGCTCGGCTGTGCTACGATTCAATATGTTAGGAGAGTATGGCATTGTCCTTTGTGCTATACACTGCTATTCGGTGGATTTCAGCGCTCAACTGTCCTCTAGTATGTTCAGCTTTGCACAGGGAAGGCCAGCAATAGTATTCTCGGCACGACATGTCGTGGTAAGTTACGTTCGTCTATGTTAGGTTAGGTTATGTTTGGTTAAGATAGCTCCTACTTTTGTGCTGTGCGCTGCAATTCGGTGGATTTCTGCTGTCTACTGTGCTCCAGCCTAATCTACTTGTCTCTGGGGAGGGCAGCCATAGTGGCCGCGGCACTTTATGTTGAGTTACGCTATGTTTGGTTAGGCCCTGCCGGTTGGGTTAGGTTTGGGTAGCTTAGACATTTCTGTAATACACAACAGTTCTATGTGTTTCTGCGTCTTACTATCCACACACATATTCTGCCTGGCTCTGGGGAGGCCAGAAATTTTTGTCGAGCCACGTTAGGCTGAGTCGTGTTCCGTTTGTTTAAGTTTCGCGTGGATAGGTGAGGACAGGGTAGCCTTGACTTTTGTGCTATACACAGCTTTTCGGTAGATATCTGTGCATTGCGTTGCTCTACTAGCACCTGCATTTCTTTTGGGAGGCCAGCAATAGCGGTCGTGGCAGGTTTCGTTGGTACATGTTACGCTTGGTTCGGTTAGTTTAGGTGAAGTTTGGTTAGGGTGGCTTTGACTTCTGCGTCATATACTGCTATTCGGTGGATCTCTGCGCTGTGCTGTGCTCTACTAGCATCTGCGTGTCTTTGGGAAGGCCAGCAATGGCGGTCGTGGCACGTTTGGTTGAGGAATGTTACGTCCGGTTATGTTAGGTTATGCTGGGTTAAGTCAGGATAGCTTTGACATATGTGCTCAACACCGATGTTCTATGGGTTTCTGTGCTCTACTGCGCAATACCATACTCGGCTTGTCTCTGGGGAAGCCACCAATTGTGTTCGCGGTACGTCTGGTGAGTTATTCTATGTTTGGTTATGTTAGGTTCGGATATGCTTGGCCAGTGCATCAATTTCCTTTCTGCTATACGCTACTGATCGACAGATACTTTCCCGCTGCATTGATCTACTTGCATTTGGTTGTGTCCGGGGAGGCCGGCAATAGCGGCCGTTGCACGTCTGGTTTAGTTATGCTGCGTATGGTTTGTTTAGGTTTGGTTAAGTGGTTAGTTTGAGATGCACTACGTTTGGCAATGTTATGTTGGCTACGGTTTGGTTTGGATAGCTTCGCCTTTTCTGCTATACACTGCGATACTATGGATTATAACGTTCTACTCCCCTCCAGTCTGCTCTTCTTGGCTCTTTGGAGGCCAGCAATACTGGTCGCGGTACGTTAGGTTGAGCTATATTGCGTTTCGTCTGGTTAGGATATTTCGTTTTAGGTTAGGGTGTCATTGACCTTTGTGCTCAACACAGCTTTACTTTGGACTTCTGGCCTCTTCTGTGCTCTATCGTATCCTGCTTGCCTCCGGGGACGCCAGCAATAGTGGTCGCGGCAGGTTAGGTTTTGTTATGTTACGTTTGGTTATGTTACGTTATGTTGGGTTTGGTCTGGTCTTCCTTGGCTTCTGTTCTACACGCAGCTCTTCGGTGGATTTCTACTGTCCACAATGCTCTACCATACTCTGCTCGACTATGGGGTGGCGGGTAATGATGGCCTCGTCACGTTTGTTTGTGTTAAGCATCGTTCGGTTAGGCCACGTTTGTTTGCGTGAGGTTACGAGAGCCTTGCCTTTCGTGGTATACACAGTTATTCTGTAGGCTTCTGCGCCCTACTATTCTGTACTGTATTCTGCTTGGACCTGGTGCATCCAGCAAAAGTTGTAGCGTCTAGATAAGTTGAGTTAGGTTTCGTTTGGTTCGGTAATATTTGCTTGACTAGGCCCTCATGGCTTTGACTTTTCTGCGATACATTGAGACTCTACGGACTTCTGCGATCTACACACCTCTAGCATGTTCTGCTTGGCCCTG
>NW_016940368.1:0-702 GCF_001483705.2 Eufriesea mexicana | reverse complement strand
CACAATAGAGCACTGCAGAGCGCAGGAATCCACCGAAATGAAGTGTATAGCACTAAAGTCAAACCTGTAATGACCAAACATAACCTAACTGAAAGTAACAAAGCGTAACCTAATCAAGCCTAACGCGCGACGACCATCATTTCTGGCGCCCAGAGACGCGAGTGGAGTATAGTGGAGCAATGTAGAGCGCAGCAATCAACCTAATAGTAGTGTACAGCACAAAACTCAAACATACCCTCTCCTTAGCTAACCAAACGTAACATAACCCAACGTAGCGTAACTCGTCCTAACGTGCCAAGACCACCATTATTTCTCAGAGCCAGGCGGAACATATTAGAGGTGAGTAGAGTGCAGAAATTCATACAATCGCAGTGCATGGCACAGTAGTCAAAGCCACATTATCCTAATACAACCAAGCGTAAATAACCGTACGCAGCATATCTCATCCTAACGTGCTGAGACATCCACTGCTGGACTATCCATAGCCAAGCAGAATATACTAGCGCAGAGAAGAGCGCAGAAATCCACCGAATATTAGTGTATAGCACAAAGGTCGAAGCCATCCGAACCAAATTTTACCTAACCTAACCTAACAAAACGTAACCTACCTCAAGCATACATGCAACGAAAGCAACTGCTGGCCTCCCAGAACCAAGCAGTGGCTTGTAGAGCAGCCTACAGAGCAGAAATCCAGCGGAAAGC
>NW_016940367.1:0-328 GCF_001483705.2 Eufriesea mexicana | reverse complement strand
CTGGCTGGAAAGTTCAATTTTTTGTATATTTTCGACTAATATCGTGGTGAGCTTACTTTCTTGCATAAATGAGGAGGAAAGACTATATTGGCGTGCTATAGCCATAGCAGTGCTATAGAATCTGTCCGGAAAATTCAATTTTAGTGACAATTTCGTCTAACATCGCGGGTTAGCAGTGCTATAGAATCTGTCCGGAAAATTCAATTTTAGTGACAATTTCGTCTAATATCGCGGGGAGACAAATGTCTTGCATAAATACGGCGGGAGGATTCCAATGGCGTGCTATAGCCGTTGCATCGCTATAGAATCTGCCTGGAAAATTCACTTT